>NW_024598902.1:0-13926 GCF_004379255.2 Salvia splendens | reverse complement strand
GATGTGCTAGATTAGGCTTACGCCCAGTCCACTACTCATATGGAGTTTTAGGTACGGATTTTGATGGTAAATTGTCTAAAATATGACTTGCGGAAAGCAAGGCATGTCCCCAAAACGAAATAGGCAGACGTGCATAACTCATCATCGATCGAACCATGTTTAATAAGGTCATGTTCCTTCTTTCAGCCACGCCGTTCTGCTAGGGCGTGCCCGGCGCAGTCAGTTGGGATTGAATTCTCACTTCCGATAAGTAGTCTAAAAATTCGGCATCGAGGTATTCGCCTCTACGATCAGATCGTAGGCATTTGATATTCTTCCCATGATACTTCTCCACAAGAGTCTTAAAGTCTTTAAACTTGTCAAAAGACTCTGACTTGTGACGCATCAAGTAGACATATCCAATTTTCGAGAAGTCATCAATAAATGTGATGAAGCATCGAAAACCACCTCTTGCCTCAGTTGACATTGGTCCACATACATCGGAATGAACGAGCTCAAGTACTTCCTTGGCCCTATTGCCCTTAGCCTTAAAAGGCCTCTTGGTCATCTTGCCTTCTAAGCATGACTCACACTTATGAAAAGGTTCCTCCTCTAGACATTTGATAAGATCTTGTTGAACAAGAGAATGGATCCTCCTTTCATTGGCATGACCAAGTCTAAGGTGCCACAAGTACGTTTCGTTCATTGAACTTGAAGGTTCCTTTCGTTTCTTTGAAATTTTCGATGTTGTATTGAGTTCTGATTTGCGATTTTTAAACTGTGTAGAAGTGATTGTGTACAGATTGTTTTCCATGATACCACGACAGATATAAGAACCATCTTTCTTAATAACGCAGTTGTCATTAAAAGAAATCGAATATCCATCATAAACCAATTTAGAAACAGAAATTAAATTTCTTCTAAAAGAAGGTATCAACAAAACATTCTTCAAAATCAAAAACCTATCACTACTAAAATGCAAATAAATGTCTCCCACTGCAACGGCTGCCACTTTGGTAGCGTCGCCCAGCTGGACTTCGATCTCACGATCATGTAGCCGTCTTGTCACATGCATTAAGTCAGGATCAAAACAAATATGATCAGTGGCTCTTGTGTCAATAACCCAAGTGCAAATTGATGTCGAAGTCAAACAAGACTCGACAACTAGAGCATGGTGCATACCTGTAGCCTTGCCCCGTTTAGGACAGTCTGGTTTCCAATGCCCCTTCTCTCAACACTTGAAACACTTCCCCGTGGGCTTCTTGTTAGCCCTCTTCTTCTTCTTTCCCTTAGCTATCTTGGCCGGTCCTGAGTTCGGTGCCTGCCTTTTTCCTTTGCTAGGCTTTAAGCCAGAGGAACGAGGCGCCGAAATTATCATGGCCGCCTTAGCCTGGACCATAAGGTCCTCTGCCGACTGAAGTTCAGTCAACAGCTCTGCCAAGGTGTAATTCATTTTTGTTCATCTCGAAGTTGAGCTTGAACTGTTGGAGCTAGGGGAAGACTTTGAAGGATGATAGTCCACCTGGGACTCGGATCGATCGTCCCTCCCAAGACCTCAATTTGGTTGGGTGGCCCATCATCTCGAGGACGTGGTCCCTCACAGACGAGCCTTCCTTCATTGTCTTCGACATGATACTCCGAAAGACTTGAGACTTAGCCGTTCGATTCTGAGTACCAAAAAATTCTTGAGATTCTGCATATCTCGGCGGCAGTTTCCATGAAGAATGCTGATGCTTGAGTACTGATGACATAATGCCAACATGTAGCACTTAGCCATCTCATTCGCCTTATCCACCGTCTATGTGCATCTCTGACTCCTGCCGCAGCGTTAGCCGCCGGTACTGGAGGTCGCGGGTGGTGAGCACAAAGATGTACTCATCTGCTGTGAGAACGATGTCAAATTTTTGTTTCTATTCTATGTAATTTTGGCCCTCGAGTTTATTTTCTTTGAGAATTGCAGAAAGAGGATTGAACGACATATTGACGATTTGGATTGCACTGCAAAATAAAAGTATTTTACTATTGTAATAAACTTAGTAAAGTTTGATTAGATTAACCATAAAACTTTTCAAAATCTTACAACTGTAAAATTAAAATTTTGTACCCTCCAGAGGAAGTCAATACGCATTAAAATCTTACAGTTTTACTGGTCACAACACTGACGAATAGTCCAGAGACCACAGAGTGGCATGGCCGCCAAATGTTGCCTAAGCAAGACCATCTCTTTAGCATTACAGAGTCTTGTTTCTACAACACACACCCATAACAATGCTTATGTGCTGCTAACAAGATCAAGCTATCTCATAAATTCTGTGTGAACTTCTGAATCTCGTAGTTTCTTAGGATTTTTGTACCTACGGAGCAGGTGGCGATAATATTGGAAACCACATTCTAGTTCATACTATTTATATTTGAGAAGTCTGCCCTCATGAACTTGCTATTTTCTTAGGATTATTGTCCCCTCAGAGCAGGTGGCGATAATATTAGAAAAAGGCTTCATAAATTGCAGACCAATTGATGGAGACCATATACAAACGTTGAGTTCGTAATTTAGCTTAGATATTCGGTTATGGTTTTTCTTTAATTATCCTTAGTAAGCAGAGAAAGACTTGATTAAATTCTGTTGGTATTTAATCTGCTGGATAATTAAATCTTTTATTAATTGGTATCTTCCTTTGGGAAATAATTATTCTAGAATATAATTCTTATTCATGTCTACTATAAGATTTGACTAAAATAAATAAATTATTTAATTCTTAATAAGACATGAAAAATTAAATTCAAATTAATTCCATGTTCAAGATTAGGAAGAGATATTTCATTATTTAATGTATTCATACATATCTATCCTTTTAGGATCTAGATATATAAATATTAGGAAACTATTAATTCTTATCATATCATCTAGGAATCAAAATATTATTATTTATTTTCATAGATATAGAAAATAATAAAAATATTCCTTAAATCTAGATAAATATTAGGAAACTATTAAATTATTCTCATCTATATCATCTAGGAAAAAATAATATTATTTATTCCATAGATATAGATAATAATAAAAATATTCCTAAATCTAGGTAAATCTTCCAAAAAGATTTTATTTCCATTAAATAATAATATTTTAATGGTATCTTTATAAAAATAATTAAATAATCATTAAAATAATCTTTCATCGTTATCTCATCGTACGAGGTTCGCACGAACGATGAATGACGAAAATCCTACGAGTTCTTCGTCGGACCACGACGCACGAAGTGTCTCGCCCACCAGCGCGTAGATGGCACGCCAGCGTCTCGGCCAGCAGCTCGTCGGGTGTCGCCAGCGTCTCGGCCAGGAGCGTGCGCGGAGGCGCGGCTCCTCTCGGCCAGCGGCGAGCACCCGTCACGGCGTCTCGGCTCGTCGGGTGCCGATGCTTCTCGGCCAGGCGCGCACGCGGCGGCGTGCGCCTCTCGGCCAGCGTCTTGGCGCCCGTCTCGGACATCCGAGCCGTCGGGTGATGCGAGCTCTCGGCCAGCGGCGCGCAAGGTGGCGCGCCCGCTCTCGGCCAGCTCCAACCTTCCGCCTAGGGTTCGGCCTGGCGTCTCGGCACCTCGGCACGTTCTCGGTTGAACTGTCGTGCCACTCCATCAGCCGCGTCGACCTCGACCCGGGTTCCGTCTGGTGCGTGTGGTCTCGGCCGGCGGCGCGCACGAGCCCTACTCGTCTGCGCGTCGCCCCGTGATCACGGCTCCCGGCTCCCACTGTCTCGACATCCCTACCTCGATCGCACATGGTGCGTTCAAGCAATTCAAGTTCTTTGATTCGATAGTTCTGGAGTTCATCATGCATAAAATTAAACAAAAACACCAAGAACATGCTTCGCAATCAAATAACACATGCATACATGAATTTTGCGAAATTTAAATCCAAATAATCAGAGCCAAAGACTGGCTCTGATACCAACTGAAGGGGCTGGCAGCGGTAGCGTGCGTTCAAAACAGATCACATGAATTTAATCTATTTAGCAGATTATTTAGACAAAATCTATTCGCGTAATTATCACATGTATCATGCTCATAACTTGAATTAAAACATGCTTTAGCACATAAAATCCCTAAAACATGCTTACTACGGAATTAGCCAATTTACCTTGTTGATTCAATCAAGAATCGATGATGGCTTGCTCCGTCTCCACGTGAAGATCTTCAATACAAGACCTCGGATCTTTTGATTGGTGTCCCGGACTATACGCTGATATTTGTGTGGGCAAATCTCACCAACGTACTAGGACTCGAATAATGGAAGACAGAACTCAGCTCACGGATGAGGCACAAATTTCGAGCTCTCTCTTTAGAGGGGGACGAAAATTTTGATAATAAATTGTTATGTTTTCTGTCTCCTTTATTCTCCTATTTATATAAGTCACATATTGGGCCCAGTCATGGATCTAAGGAAGAATTTGGAACAGGCCTCACCCAATTAGCTTTTTACTAATTAAATTGAACCCACAATTTAATATAAGCTTATATTGGAATATTACGAGCAGCCACTACAGAAGTAATATTGCACTGCCTTCCAAATCCGAAATTACAAGTATTCCGGGTTTCCTTTAATTGCATTTGATTCATTTCCCGCGCTTAAGATGGAAACATCCATTAATCAATTAATGTCTGTTATAGACTTAATTAATTAACATATTTCGAATTCCAAGAGTGGACTTAGCAAGAAACTCTTATTTGTTATTCATAGAGTAATCAAACTCCAACTAGCTAGGTTCCGAATAATAAAACCTCGTTTCGAGCTCCTCTTGTGGATGTTATCAAACGAGACTCTCATCGCGCACGTTTCAACATAATAGCAATCCTAGCACCTCTAGATAATGATCACCACTACCCAATATACCTGGATCGTTGGGTTACGAAAAACCCGCACCTTTGGTAAGTCAAAGTAGTGGATCCTCAATATCGTTTGCTCAATGCTAACGTAAATTGATTAAAAAATTAATTTTCAAGACCTCGTCATTCAGTAGATAACATAAAGACTCGTCTTGCTGTTAGATCCATTCAGTGCTATACCATACCAACGTCATCTTATTTCAATAAGGTTTAGAAATAATCGGACTAACATTGCAACCTTTCGCGATAGGTAGTCTAGGCGTCTATCTAGGTTGTGAAATTCTTATTTTTTTCGTTTAGAACTGACCGTGTTACCTTAAATTGGACGACGCCCACAACCGGTCTACTAAAACAAAAACTTAGACTTTGTTACGTTTGCTCATACATTTAAATATGTAATAAACAACCATTAAATGTAAAACATAACAACATTATGACAAAAATAATCTGTTGCATTTATTGGAAAATAACCATTAGAGTTTTACAGTATCCAATCACTCGAAAGGTGATTTCTAGTATACAAAACCCTAACAGTCGCCACATGCAGAAACTGCGACGGAAGTAGGTATCTCCCCACACCGGGTTATCGTAGAAGTAGTCGCGGACTAACCTTGCGGCGGCTTCCTTCCGGTTACGATGGATGTAAGTTCGGGAGCGTCTTTGGGGCGGCGCGGCTTCCTCCGCCTCCCGGCGTCGATCTTCTTCAAGTGATTCTTCCATTATTCGACGCATTTTCTCATACGGATCCATGAGATCGATTAAATTTGGGGGAAGAATAAAAGAGAGATGATTTGAGATGAAAATTGGAGAGGAAATGAAGATGATTTGGGAAGAATAGATATGTAGTTGTGTGTGAAATGAAGATGAATTAGGAGTACTTATAGAGTAAAAAAAAAGGAAAACGGCTATAAATCGGTAATATTACCGTTTGCCAATTTTTAATTTTTTTTAATTCGAATTAAAAAAAAAAATTATTGCGTCAGCGTGACGAATACCACTCGCGGGCCGGCGAGTGACGCATGGCCTAGGAGCTCTCCACGTCGTGGGAGCGCGTGGCGAGACGTCTCGCAACGGGTCTCGGAGGGACGGGCGAACCGGCAGATGGTGACGGGACAAGACGCTGCAACGTGTCCCGCCATTGTTTCGTCACGGAAGAACGAAATACGGGCCACCCGCGTAACGCGTTGCGGGTGGCCTTAGGTAGACGAAGCCGTTTTATTTTTAGGAACGAAACGCTAAATCCTCTTATAAATGTAACACAAACTGCCTATTAATTATATAGGTCGATATTAGATGTGGCGAAGTACCCATTAGTATACTAGTGCATTTTTCTATAAAGTCAATGTACAAAGTATAAATTTCATTAACTAAATTCTTGGACATGGATCATAATTCACAAGTAATTTTTGCAAATGAAGTTATATATATTGACATATACACATGTGACATTTGATAAGCAGAGTATTTACAAGCTTGGGAATGCCATAAATGGATATATCTCAAGCAGTTGGATATGAAGCTTGCATGGCAATGCCACAGATACCTTGTGCAGCTCCAATATCCCTCTGCATCAAGATGTATCCATTTTCGCCCCAGCTCGTTCCCCACGAGTTCTTCACGATCCAATACTTGGTCCCATCACTGGCCGCCCCATATCCAACTGCAGTCACTCCATGGTCTAGATCCGTCCCACACTCGCCAGTGAAGACTCCACTCGAATAGAACTGGAAGTCCGAACCACTCGCATCAATAGCCACCGATACTGGCTGATTCGCCACTGCTTTGAGCAGAGACGATTCACTGTTGGCAGGCACATCCTCGTACCCTGTGATCCTGGCTGCGTCAGATGATTCCTTCTTCGAGTTGCACGTGCCATCCACTCCTTGGTATGGGTAGTTTTTTTCGGTTGTTAGGCCTTTGTTGTTAATGATATACTGAAACGCGTCATCCATTAGTCCACCGTTGCAGCCCTCGTCCTCGCTTGTGTCACAGTCAACAAGTTGTTGTTCGGATAGCGAGATTAGATTCCCTGTCTTTATCTGGTTGATTCCTTCTGTAGCTGCAACCGCTGAAAATGCCCAACAACATCCTGCATTTTTGTTTCACACAAAATCAAACTCACAATTTCTCTTATATATATATAATTTAAAGTATAATTTGAATACTGAATTGTTTTTTTTTTATCAGTATGAAAGAATTTCATATACATTGTTATGTTATGTTAGTTGCATACCACATTGGCCTTGATCCTTTATAGCTGTAACGGCTCCTTTCTTTCTCCAATCCACGCCAGCGGGAGCTGCACTCACATTTGCATACCTAAACGACGAAGAAACCTTAGGCGATTTTGAATGAGAAGGCATCATGAATCCGTTTCTAGAATTCTTGAATTCATCATTCGTTAGATCAGCAAATTTGTTGATGGCAAGTTTGTAAGTCCGACCACCTTCCTCGTTAAACGACTCAATATACTCAGCATTCTCCTTGAATATATTGAATCTTTTGGCCTTCTCCGCTTCATCTTTGTACACACGGCCATTCTCCAACATCCATTTCTCATGCATCTCTACCATGGATGCATCAGGCACTGTTCGAGCCGATGCTAGAGAATTGCAGAGTTGTAACAGCACGATTGATGCAATAAGAAGCTTCCAAGAAGAAGCCAAAGCCATATTTTCTTGAAATTTATTGGCTATATTTGGTAAAGGGAAGTGTTGAGATTTATGAACGAATTGAAAAGGGAGAGACTATTTATAGATCGAAATAAGTAGTAACAAAAAATATGGTGAAGTTGCAAAATCACTTTAAAGATATGATTCGTGGAAGCTCTTCTACTTCATTTGATATATCTGTTTTTATATAGATAGTTTCTTGGTTAGCTCTTTCCTTACTTTCAAAAGTTTGGTAAAATCCAAGATATCTGTCAAAATTCTTTTACGATCAAAGATGTATCCAATATTTATTTACATCAAGCATGAACCGTTTATTGGCTGTAGTGAGATTTAGTCTTAGAGCATTCACAGTGGGGCGGACGATAGCCTGCCCGATGCATCGTCCGCCCCATCGTCCTCCACTGTAGCTCCGCGCCCTATGCGATTTCCATCCTCCGTGCCCTATGCATCCTCCGCGGACGATGAACCATTTTTTGTATCCTCCGGCCTATCCTCTGCCCCATTGCGGGGTAAGGAGGATAGGTCCGGACGATGCACACATTTTAATTTTTTAATTTTTTTTTTGTATTTTCTTCTATATATATCACCAATTTTTTTACTTCATTTCACACCTTTCACTCCACTCTGTTCCCAATCTCAATTTCTCTCTAAATTCAATAATGAATTCCGACGATTTTCCATATTTGCAAGCATAAAATATAAAAAAAATAAAAAATAAATACTGACAATAGGATTTGCCTTTAATTTGTGGTATTTTTATATTTATTCTTGCTAATTGATATATTTGCAAACATAAAAAATAAATACAAAATAGGAGTTAAAATTATAGGGCGGGCTATAGGGCGTCCCACTGCAGGTGAATGAGATGGAGGATAAAATGCTGATGTGGCAGAGGATAGGGAGCCCTATAAGACGGGCTATAGGGCGCCCCATTGTGGATGCTCTTATAGTAATATTAGTATCCCACTCACCGTATCATGCCACCTATAAAAATAAATTTTACTCCCTCCATTTTTTTTAAAATAGCAACTATTTCCATTTTGGGTCGTTCCTTAAAAATAGAAACTTTAGAATCTTTTTATTTTAAGACGTGGACCCCCACAATCCACTAACTCTACTTTCAGTAGTTATTATCTTTCTCTTTCTTACTTTACTTATTTTTCTTTTCCTCTCTCTTACTTTACCAATTCTTTTCACTTAGTTTACCAATTGTGCATTGAAACTCGTGTCGTTTCAAATGTTTCTATTTTTTGAATACAGAGGGAGTATCATAATTCATACTTATTTAAGTGATCATTTCTTTTTAGCACGATAGTTAAGAAAATAGTATTCCTTTCGTCCGACATTAGGAGTCTTGTTGACTTTTGTGTACTCGTTTTACAAAATGATAATAAATAGTTATGGTGGAGAAATGATAAAGTAAGAAAGAGACTAATGTAGATGAGTCTCTTCTCTACATTTTTGTCTCTCTAACTTATCATTTTTATAAAACGAGTGCATAAAAGTCAATGGGACTCCTAATGGTGGACGGAAGGAGCAGTATATACTGTAATCTAAATGTTATATCAAATACTCCTTCCGTCCGCTATTAGAAGTTCCGGTTTACCATTTTAGTACGTCCGCCATTAGGAGTCTCAGTTCACTTTTAATATAAATGTTAGGTGCGCCTTACTTTCCATTAAATCATTCCACTCACGTTCTATTATAAAACTTATTCCCTCCGTCCGCAAATAGGAGTCCCATTTCTTTTCGGCGAAGGTTTTAAGAAATGTTAAGAAAAGTGAGTGAAAGAAAATTAATGGAATATGGACCCAACTTGTATATATTAGTTTTAAATGATATATGAGTAGAATGAGTTGGTGGAATGTAAGACCTTTTACCATTTATAGAAATAATGAACTGGGACTCCTATTCTCGGACGGATCAAAATGGCAAAACGAGACTTATATTCACGGACGGAGAGAGTATATATAAAAATGGATCCCACATTCCGTTATCTTTTCTCACCCACTTTCCTTATACTATTTCTTAAAACTCGTGCCGAACTCAAATGAGATTACTAATGACGGACGAAGGAAGTAGTATTTTTTTCCAATCTATTACACTATACTCAAGCTTAAAATAATACTCTCTCCACTTAAACTATTTGTCATTTTTCCAAAACAAGTGCGAATAAGAAATGTGCCAACACTAAGTGATTTGTTTTAGTATAAATCTAAAAATGCGCATATATTTTACTCAAAAACCCAAAATGGGATAAGTTTTGGAATACTATTGGAGCTATTTGACTACTCCATATTGGAGTTTAGAGTAGAGTTCCATTGGAGATGGTCTTTTGAGTTAACTTAGGAGAAAATAAAGTAAAAGTGAATTTATTTTTGTCAAAAAGACACGAAATGCCTCATTTAAGCTGTTGGGGTGTTGTGATTTTTAGGGTGCAATTAAGTATACAAAACAAGTAATAATTCCCTAAAAATACTACTTCTGCAAGTATACAGACGTGCAATGTAGTATAAAAGGTGTCGAACCCACATTGAGGAGATTAATTGCTAAAACTATTAAACCTAACTAAAAAGCAGTAAAATAGTTTAATATTGGGTTTTTGATCAAGAGGCGAGTGAAGGACGAAATGAGAAGGAAAAATACAAGGGAATCACGATAAAAGGGGGAGACTACTCATAGCTTGTATCGGGTTGCTTGTTCACATGAATCCTAAAGTCTAATTACTTTCCATTATTTATCAGGATCGTGTTTATTTTACGCTCTCAAGCAGCTGATCACTGATCGTGGAATTTTACACCTAGGATAAGCTGATCACGTTTCCTAGGCTCTACTCACCAACCCCTCACTCCTACAGTTGCATAGTAAGCTCGGGTTTGGCTTCTAAAAACATTCAACACATAAGATCCACCTCGGGCTATCCCCTTATCAGTTTTAGCCTAGGGTTCCTTATCTATGTTAGCTCCCTACTCAAAGTTAAGAGACATTGAAGTTAAGGCCTTTACCGGATTAAGTTTGCTAGCAAAACCCAATACAGATAGAAATAAAGACATAGATAAGAACCAAAACATGGAAATCTATCAAAACAAAGTCATGGATTCATATTTACAAGCTCCCCTAACAAACTAGAAGTAATCCCTAAAATCTAGCCACTCATAGTGGGCAACAATACAAGAAGATGAGTAAATACTACCATATTAGGCTTGATTTAAGGTGCAAGAGGGCTTGATCTTCTCTCTCCTTCCAAAAATGGCTCCCAAGCTCTAAATGCTCTTCAAAATTTGTCCCCAGTCGGCAAAGATGACTTGGAATTTGTGCCCTAACTATTTAAATAGTTAGGGTTTAAAAAATAGGCCTAGTACCATTTGCCCGGTCGGGCGATCTGCACAGTGCAAAATGCCCGGTCGGACATTTTGTTTGACTCTCGATCTGGTCGGGCGTTTAGAGCGCCTTGTCGCGCGTTTTGCACTGCATTGCGAGGTATCCACGCGAAGCTCTTTCGAAGGTGAGTGCAATGGTGGACTTGTAGAAGCTTTTTAAAGTAATCTTGAAGGGCTGATTACTGTTCAGATTCATACCTTTTTTTTATAATTGTCCTACAATATATCAAATGAGTCCATTTTCCCCTTAAAAAGTATGTTAAGATAATGCTACAAAGAACTACAATTTGATTCACATCATGGGACATCTGAAAAAGAAATACGACTCAATTAACTTTAAGACTAAGGGAGTTCTACTTCTAAAACTATCAATCCTAACAGGGGCGGATCTACATGTATTCAAATAGGGGCAATTGCCTCATCTCATATTTTCAGTCTTTTTAGTCTTTTTCAAAGTTGCATCTTTGCTTCGTGGTATAAATGCTTCTGCAATCCACATTTGGATCAGTTTTGAAACTGAGAAATTAGACTGATGAGGAAATATTCCTCAAGCAGAGATTACATGATTTCAAATAATAAGCAAGAGACGTATAAGAATGACCGAACTAGAGGGTTAATCAAAGAAACCCTAAAATTTTATAAAGGTTTAGAAAACCCTAGAAACTCAAAAGGAAATAAAACAAAAACTAGGATATTAAATATAAACCTTAAAAAATGTGAATTGACTTTTTCGCTAACCCTATTCGCAAGCAAAATGCGAATTTTAAGCCATTCCGACATAGAACGTTTTTGGCACATTTTCGACGTCACCGAGATTTACTGCTGGAACTGCATCAGATAATAAGACAAATCATTGTCACTTCACACGGAACAATATCGAAGGGAAAATATTTTCATACATGAATCTCTTTACTAGGTTCTTTTACACGTCTAAGCTTAATATCTAGAGTTTCAGACATAAAAAAAATTGTTGTAGCGTAGATCATTATAACTCTCTACAATGCAATAAGTTGTTTGGTGATTTTTAACTCGAAAGGACATGAGAGCGCGGCAGGCGGTGTGATCGCAAACCAACAGCACCAGTGGTAGCAAAACCACAGACTGCGCCTAAACTTGTGGAGTCTGGTATGAGAGAGTGGCAGGCGGTGTGATGTTTCAAGTGTCAGGGCCTTGGTCATATGCAAGCTGACTATCCCAATCTAGACAGATGGTGACTTTGTTAGGGTTTGAACAACAGAAATTGCAAGTTAAATAAATTCACAAAAGTATCTATATAGATGAATATGTGGATCGATTCAATTTCATTATTAGAACACATAGAACATGTTCACTGCACATTTAATTCACATAATAAAATTAAGTTACGAAATTAAATCTTACATCGTGATTCTACAAGAATTGATGTTGCTCTCTATGTCTCCACATGTAGAGTCTTGTCTTGACGCTAGACCACAGATCTTCTAACTTATTTCACAACTCTAATATAACTTACTTGTGGAGGAAATTGTTAGAAATGTAGAGATCATGAATGAGAAGACAAGAACACCAAGAACACACTATAGGGAGTTTTCGAATTCCTCTATTAGAGAGAGAGGGCCGAAAATTCTAAGTGTGGCGGCTAAGGTTTTAACTTTGTGTAGTGTATGATGTGTGTAATTTGTCCACTCCTTTATCTCTTATTTATGGAGTTTGTGATGGGATAAGTTAGAGATATATGAGCTTGGACTAGGCCTCCTCTATTGGACCTTCTTTACTAATTAAATATAATCCATAATTTAATATATAGATAGAGAAATGTTTTTTTGACCACTATAAAAGAATACTGACCACCCATCCAATCCTGGATTACAAACAATTCGGGTTACCTCCTTAGTAAATTATTTCATGTGTCAAAGAGTATGTATATTCATTAATTAATTTGTAGTTTGTTTCAGACTTCAAATTAATTAATACTTCCACCGTCCCATGATAAGCAAGACGCTTCTTTTTCGCAGTCGTTTTGGGAAAATAATTAAAGTAAGAGAGAATAATGTAGAGAGGTTCTCTACATTATTTTATACTCTATTTATCTCATTAAAAATGAAACGTTTTCTTTTTTGGATTGTCCATTAGAAATGAAACGTTTGCTAAAATGGAAATACCACAATTTCTACTTTTCCTTCCTCTTACTTTATTCTCTATTCATAACTCACAAAACAACACTACATAAAATCTCGTGCCGAAAAGCAAACGTTTCATATTTAATGGACGGAATTATTTTATATTCACTCTGTCCCATTAAAAATGAAACGTTTTTCTTTTTAGATTATCCCATTAAAAATGAAATGTTTCCTAAATTGGAAATACCACCATATCTACTTTTCCCTCATCTTACTATATTTTATCTTCATTAACTCACAAAATAACACTACATAAAATTTCGTGCCGAAAAATAAACGTTTGATATTTAATTGGACGGAGGGAGTATTATTTTTCCAAAACAAGTGTGAAAAAGAAACGACACACTTATCTTGGGACGTAGGGAGTATCTCTTTTTACTTCCAAGAGTTTGTCAACAAGATGTATATTTGAAGTATACGTTTTCCTATTATTCTTCTTGGAATGAATCTAAACCGGCCGGATTTTGAATAATAAACTTTTTTCGAACAAGTCTTGGAGATATAATCAAACCACGCAGACACATGATTCAGTGCAATAGCAAAACTGACACCGTACTCTTTTATCATAAATGGTAAGTAGAGCACATTCCACTAACTTATTTCACTCACATTTTATTATAAAACTAATATATAAGTGAGACTCATGGTCCACTAACTTATTCAACCCACTTTTCTTTACATTTATTAAAACTCGTGTCCACACAAAATGTGACTTCTATTATGGGACGAAGGCAATAACGAATAACCAAGACTTCCTCTTTATATATATAACAATAAATTCTTAGTTAATACTCTTTTCCTTCCATTCAAAGTTAAAACTTTCCTGAGTTCCAAATATTCTTTATTTATACAGTTGTAA
>NW_024598901.1:0-30511 GCF_004379255.2 Salvia splendens | reverse complement strand
AAAGAAATGGTGAAAAATTGGAGGAGGATGTTAGAATTATGGAAAAAATATTGCGTTCTCTAACTCCTAATCTTGAGCATATAGTAGTTACAATTGAAGAAACAAAAGATTTAGAGGAAATGAGTATCGATCACTTATTGGGATCGCTACAAGCATATGAGGAGAAACAAAAGAAGAAACAGGAAATTGTGGAGCAACTTTTAAAGTTGCAAGTGAGCCCAAAGGAGAAAGAAGAAAGTTCGGGCAGTGGTGGTGGTCGACAAGGAAGAGGCCGCGGACAAAGACAAGAGCGCGGTCGTGGCCGAGGATATGCTCGTGGACGTGGACGAGGATATTTTTCGAACAATGAAGAAAGAAAGGAGTTCCCAAATAAGGGACGAGGAAGGAGTTCCCCACAGTCGAGGTACGATAAATCTTCAATAAAGTGTTACAATTGTCATAGATATGGGCACTATGCTTCCGAGTGCAGAGATGCAAAATCAAAAGTTGAAGAGAAGGCTAATTACATGGAGAATACGAATGAAGAAAATGGTTGTGTCCTTTTAGCTTATAAAGGAGAAGCTGGGAGAAAAGATGATACGTGGTACCTCGACACAGGAGCGAGCAATCATATGTGCGGGAACAGAAGCATGTTCGTGGAGCTTGATGAATCAGTAAGTGGTAACGTCTCCTTTGGTGATGAATCTAAAATTCCAGTTAAAGGGAAAGGCAAAATACTAATTCGTCTGAAGCATGGAGCTCGTGATTTTATTTCTAACGTATATTACGTGCCCAATATGAAAAATAATATTTTGAGTCTTGGACAACTCTTAGAGAAAGGTTATAATATTCATATGAAGGTGATAAGCCTTTTCAATAAGAGATGCAAAAATAATTTGATCGCCCAAGTGCCAATGTCCAAGAATATAATGTTTTTATTAAATTGTGCAAACTGATGTGGCTGAAGTGTCTTCAAGTATGCTACAAAGATAAGTCTTGGTTGTGGCACCTTCGATTTGGGCACCTGAATTTTGGTAGCTTAAATTGCTATCAAATAAAGAAATGGTACGAGGATTACCTCCCATCAAGCATCCCGATCAACTCTGTGAAGGATGCTTACTTGGGAAGCACTTCAGAAAAGCCATTCCCAAAGGAGTCAAGTTCGAGAGCTCAGAAACCATTGGAGTTAATACATGTAGACGTGTGTGGACCAATCAAGCCAGCTCCCTCGGTAAAATAATTATTTCCTATATTTATCGATGATTTTTCAAGAAGACGTGGGTATATTTCTTGAAGCAGAAATCAGAAGCATTTGATGCTTTCAAGAGGGTTCAAGGCTGCCGTAGAAAAGGAAAGCGGTCTAGAGATCAAAACATTGAGGACCGATCGAGGTGGAGAATTCACATCCGGGGAGTTTCAAGAATTTTGTAAAGAAAGAGGAATTCGGCGGCAATTAAACTGTTCCCAAGATCCCCCCAGCAGAATGGAGTGGCCGGAACGAACAAGAACATGACTATCGTTGAGATGACTCGGAGTATGCTAAAGACGAAGAATTTGCCCAATGAGCTATGGGCAGAAGGCAGTGACGTGCGCTGTATACCTGTCTAATCGGTCTCCAACCAGAAGTGTGTGGGGAATGACTCCTCAAGAAGCTTGGAGCGGAAGAAAACCAGGGATCGCACACTTGAGAGTGTTCGGGAGCAAAGCCTATGCACATGTACCAGATCAAACGAGGAGTAAACTCGATGACAAAAGCAAGCCATTCATCTCATCGGGTACGATTCTAACACTAAAGGCTATAGCTATATGATCCAACTTCGCAGAAAACAATGATTAGCCGAGATGTGGAGTTCGATGAAGAAGGAGTATGGGATTTCGGCTCGGACAATGACATCACTTCCATACCTCCATTTGGAGATCCAAGAATAGACGAGCAAATAAGAAAGGAGCAACAAGAACAAACAACTCCACCTGCATCTCCTGCTACATCCGTTGAAGGCTCGCCGCCATCTTTCTTGAACGAAAGAGCCACACAACGCAGCACGAAATTTGGCTGAAGTGTATGAAGACACTGAAAGGTTAGAAGATCTTACCTTATTCTGCTTATTTGCTGATTGTGAACCAGTCAACTATGAAGAAGCTGCAGAAAGTGAAAATTGGTGAGTCGCCATGGATGAAGAGATTAAGGCTATAGAGAGAATGATACGTGGGAGTTGGTGATACTACCAAAGGGGTCATAAGGCCATTGGAGTTAAGTGGGTGTATAAAATTAAGAGAATTCCAATGGTGAAGTTGAAAGATATAAAGCAAGACTCGTCGCAAAAGGATATAGCCAAAGAGCCGGAATCGACTATGATGAGGTATTTGCTCCCGTTGCTCGCCTAGAACTATTAGACTAATACTCTCTCTTGCAGCCCAAAACAGATGGAGATCTAATCAAATGGATGTAAAGTCGGCTTTCTTGAATGGATTCCTTAATAAAGAAGTCTACATCAAGCAACCTGATGGCTACGTGGTGAATGGCCAAGAAGATAAAGTTCTAAAGTTGAAGTAAAGCCTTGTACGGGCTAAAGCAAGCACCAAGGCATGGAATAGCAGGATCGACAAGTATCTGAAGATAACGGCTTCACCCAAATTGCCACATGAACATGCGCTCTATGTGAAAAGTAAAGGAAATGATGTCTTAATAGTGTGCTTGTATGTGGATGATCTCATTTTCACAGGAAACAATCCAAGCATTGATTCGAGGAATTCAAGAAGGCCATGACTGACGAATCGAGATGACGGACATTGGGCTGATGGTATACTACCTCGGTTTAGAAGTGAAGCAACTTGAAGATGGAGTATTCATTCACACAAGAACACTATGCAAAGAGATTCTGAAGAAATTCAAAATGGAGGATTGCAAGCCAATCAAACACGCCGGTGGAGTGCGGGGTCCAAGCTATCTAGAACGACAAAGGAGAAAAGGTGGATCCGAACACTATACAAGAGCTTGGTTGGAAGCCTACGGTACTTAACTTGCACAAGGCCAGATATATTTGTACGCTACTGGGCTCGTAAGTCGCTACATGGAAAATCCAACTACTTCCCACTTCAAGGCGGCAAAGAGGATACTCCGCTATCTCAGAGGTACGATCGACTATGGTCTATTTATTCACAGTCTAATGATTACAAGCTTGTTGGGCTATAGCATAGTGATTGGGCTGGAGACAATGATGATCGAAAGAGTACAGGTGGTATATGTGTTCTACATGGGAGACACTGCCTTCACTTGGATGTCTAAGAAACAGCCAATTGTCACACTATCAACATGCGAAGCCGAATAGGTGCCGCCACTTTAAGTGTTTGTCATGCAATTTGGCTCAGGAATTTATTATCGGAGCTCGGGTGGCCACAAAGGAGCCAACAACTATTGTGTGGATAATAAGTCGTCCATTGCGCTATCCAAAAATCCAGTGTTCCACAACCGAAGCAAACACATCGACATACCCGCTACCACTACACTCAGAGAATGCGTTGCAATCAAGAGATTCTAGTCGAGTATGTGAAGTCGCAAGATCAGGTTGCTGATATCTTCACAAAGCCGCTCAAGCATGAAGACTTTGTCAAGATAAGGACATATGCTCGGAATGACAAATCAAGTTTAAGGGGAGTGTTGAAATATTATTAAACTTGATTTTTGTAATGGAAATCTCTAGATATTTGTAGAATTGTCTAGAAATAAGCTTGAGAAAATATCTAGATATTTTAGTAGAAATATCTAGATATTTTAGGAGAAATAATCTAGATTTTAGATATATGTAAGAAATATCTAGATTTTTATAGATAAAAATCTAGATATTTAGAATATAAAATTATTATGTAGATTCTAGAATATGAAGAGGACTCCTATAAATAGGAGTGAGTTGTAACATTTTAGATAAGTTGAGAAGTTGAGAGAATTTGAGAAATAAAGAGTGTCTTAGTTTTCCCCCACATCAACATCTCCTAAATCACTTCCCAAAATATTCCACCCATTGTCCCCTCAAATATTTCCTCCAAACCAAAATACTCCTCCAATATATTTCATATATTCCAACAGTATAACACAGTATAAAATTTCAAGAATTTGATATCAACACAATGTCAATACAAAGTTAACACAATTTCAACACACCATTCAACCGTTTGACATTGTGTTGACATATTCGTTGCAATTATTTATCATCTGTTGATATTTCTATAACGGTTTAGATCATAGTTTGGAGTTTGTACAATATATTAGAATTTGCATTTATCACATTCCATATGATCAGTTTACAATTTTAGCATGCCTAAAAAATTGTGCACTTTTTACTATTTTGAAAATTACCACGCCTTATCCCCTTACCATTATATCATTACATCAATTTATTTACATAAAATTATGCATGACACACGCCATTTTCTAGCATTTACAGTTAAATAATTCGCTCTCGAACAAACGTAGACCATTTTTGCTAGTACTGGTCAAACACACATACTACCAAATATTAACAAAAATAATGCTTAAAATAAGTTTGAGTACATTATAAGGGACAAATGAAGTAATATTAATCACTTTGTCACCTAGGATAAATTGAAGTTGTCTAAGTCAGTACTATATTTTATTTGAAAAAGCCTTGTAATTTTTGGTTTTCAGTATAATTAAATTTAACTAGCATATGGTAAACGAATGAGGATTTTTTACTCTATAAAATCCCTCTAATATATAACCTATCAAGTCATGTCAGTTGTAGTATAGCAAAATATCAAATCATAGTTAAAAGGTTAAATCAGCTAGTCGACCAGGATTAGGGGTGAGTAGGTATGGTATACCTTATCGAAACCATCATACCGTATACCTTATCGAAAATTCGATATGAGAAAAATCATACCTTTACCTTATCAAAATTTTCGGTCTACCTTATTTTCGGTATGACACATTTCAATATCGATACCCATACCTTATTTTCAGTATGTCATATCTAAATTCGGTATACCGTACTTTTACGATATACCAGAGTTTTACGGTATATCGGACTACAATACGACATACCAAAATATCATTATTTGTAAATAATTCTAAATACAAACCCAAATGAATTTTTTTTAAAAAAATACTTAGAAAAACATGAAATTTAATCAAACTCAAACATATTCAATAAAAAAACTGCAACAATTAAACTCCATGCAATCGCATAACGTTCAACGATACTTGTTTGGAGCTAATTTAACTAAAATCTTATATTTGTTTGAAAACTAATTGATTCAACGATATCAAGTTTTCCTAATTGAGTTTATTTGATTTTATACTTACCTGATTACCCGACAACTATAATGAGACAAGCTTTGATTTCTACATGTAAATATTTATTTGTTTGGTAAAAGTATGAATTTACTTGATATAATTTGGCATATATTGATATCGGTATATACCGAAAATCATACCATATTTTCGGTATATACCTAAAATTACGGTATATACCGTATTTTCGGTTTACCCCGGTATATGAAAATTCATACCGTTACCGTACCGAAATAAATAGGTAAGGTATGATACCTTATCGAAAATTGCGGTATACCGAAAATTCGGTATTTTTGGTATTTTTTCGATACGGTAAGTGCGGTATTTCGGTATTTTTACTCAGCCCTAACAAGGACAAGAAAGTAAGTCACTGTAGAATTAACTGAATATGACCAAATGTCGGTAAAAATAAAATATATAGTGAATTACAATGCACTAATTTAAACTTTAAATTCACATCATCAATACATATATATTCTCAAAACATGGAGATTAATGCTATTATTAATTAATCTTTTCCTTCTACATAATTTGTGCCTAAATTTACAAGCACTAGAAAATGTGCTTCCATATCTGAGAGTCAAATCTGATAAAGATGGAGTACTATAATCTGTCAATAGATTAATTATATCCACCTATTTTGAACCCCTTTTTTATGCTCATCAAATCTATCGAAGCAACTTGAATTTCCCCCCTCAATTTCTTTAATTAGAAATATCATGAGCATTAGCTATCCTTTGCACTGTCTTCTTCCTCCATCAATATCAAATTATTTCAACATACCTGATAATGATTCATGGGAGACAAAGAAATTGTTGTTTATATGTTGGGTAAAATAAAGAAACTAAAATTTTAGCATGAATCAAGAAATATCAATTTATAAGTTAATTGGTTATAATTTGATTCATACACGTTTTTATGATTAACCACAACTAGCTTAGAAAATTAATATTGTAATATACATAAAATATGATTGTACGTACTATATGAAAACCATTATTTTATACTTCATATGTCCCACGTTACTTGAAGCACTCCTTTTTGGGTTTAATTAGTATCATTTTCTTTTGATTATGTTAATTAATCCGCAAACGATGTTGTTCATTAATAATAATTACCAATGGTAATTATTAATTAAACATGATTCTTTGAAAAGGTAATGCAAGCAGAGATCCATACCCAGTAGAATTAAAAGACATTAATGAATGGGAAATTATAAAATCTTTCAAATCCATTGTATGCATTAAAATGGAGCATTTTTTAATTAATTAACATAATACTAATAAAAATATTTTTTAGACAGTGAATGAGTGCTAACCAGATGGTTGTAGGGGCAGATGCTGGAATATATATTAATTAATGGAATGAAAACAGGCTGTTGTTGAATCCTAACTGATTGAAATTTTTTTGTCTATGCTCATCCACTTCCCACAAGCTCTGGCTGCTTCCCTGAAAATGATAAAGTATATTTGTCCATCTTCCATTAAAATATAGGAGTAAATTTTATATACATATCTATGTAAAAAAATAAAGTTGATGTATAATTTACCTGTGGAAGTTGGGCTTGTTGAAACAAAATTGGATTTTCAACAAAATTAGTGTTATTGGCTGTTGTGGGACTGCATTCTTGCATGCTTGGCATTGGGGATGGCAAGTCACTAAGATCCTACATGCAAATTTAATTATCATATTTAGATTTTATTAGCAACAACTGTGACAAATAAAATCAATTTATGAATAAAGAAATAAACATGTATGTTTACCTGATTAGGCCTAGCCATGAATGATTCTAAGTCCACCCCAAAGTCATAGAACATGGGATTTACAGAAGCAAGCTTCATTGAGAGAAACTGCAGAAAATGAACTATTTAGCATGGTAATACATATATAAATTGAAAATAAAAATTTGAAAATAATAAAAAAATATTCACCTCAACTTGATTTTGGAGGGATTGGACATAATTAATAATTTCATCCAACATGAGGGCCTTTCCAGTGACCTGTTTTGTGACACAAAACCACATGAGCTGCCACACAAAATACATCTAAACAAACAATATTATCCCAAACCAAATCAAACTGGCCAATTATATTTATATATAATTGGGACAAATTAAATTATTGAAGTTGAAGAATTCACCTTGTCACAGCCAGGAACAAGAGTCTGTAGCAGTTTCATTCTCTCACTTATTCTCTCTCTCCTTACCTATAACACAACAAATAATAGTCATTTCACAAAGTAAAAAAGAAAAGTAAAAAAAAAGGTATATACCCTTTCAGCAAGACTGTGACTATCAGTAGCTTGGCCCCTCCTTGCCCTTACATGTATGTAGCCTTTCTTTCTTCATCATCTTTTATTTTCTTCTGCTTCTTTCCCTTCACTTCTCTCTTGTCCTATATCACCACACCAACATTAATTAGCACTTATATATATAAAAAAAATTGGTGTGATTAATGTAAAGGAAAATAATACATATAAATAACCTTGGATTGAGCAGAATTTGGAGAAGAGTGAGGGTTGCATTTCCTCTTTTTATCCATGGTTTCTTGTTTATCAGTGACAATGGAGGAGGAATTGTTGTCTATGGTGGCATCAATGGTGGTGGAGATAGGGAGGAAGAGGGGGAAAGGGTGGTGGTGAAAGGAGGTTGAGGAAAAGGCTGCCATGTAATGTTTGGAATTGGAGCAAAGGAAATTGTGAGAAAGTGATGGGAGAGAGATTCTGCAGAATTGGGGTCTGATTTATTATGATGATGATGATGATGATGATTAGGATGGACTATGGAGGGAGAAAATAAAACTTAGATTGATATATATATATATATATATATAATATCAGAATATTGTGGGTCTGTTTCTGATACAATGTCGAGAGGCCTCACTTATATTTATAACCTCTGGGGACCGGCCAGAAGAGAGAGAGATAATTTAACATCTCCATAGTACTACCCAATAGTCTTTTTCTATTTTGATATATGTTTATAATTTTTTTTATTTTTATTTTTAGTAGTATCACAACCCATCATTTTTTGGTTCTCTCTTATTTTTATCTTTCTACTTTTTCCATCCACCAAAAATAGTCGGCACAAGTTTAAATGTGAAATCAATAAAGTAAGAAAGAGAAGAAGAAAAAGTTGATAAAGTATAAGAGAAAAAGAGAATATATGGATTGAATAATTTTAGAAAAACTTTCATTTTTGGGTGAAACTATTTCTTTTGAATAATCCAAAATAGAAAATAAATATGGCTATTTTTTTGGGACCGAATGAGTACTATTTATCCACCTTACAATTGATAATATTTTAATCAATATTTTATTTTATTAGGTAAAAATGGGTACTCCTATAATTTATTACTAATATTGAATCACCCTAGCCAAAAATTTGAACTTTAAATTGGAGAAAAATCCTAAACCCTAAGAAACCAACTAAAAATCCAACGAAGTGACTCGTCATTTCGTCATTTCGATCAAACATTTCCAAAATTGAAGAATTATTGTAAACAAAACATTAGTTTTAAGATATTTTTGGAAAATATTGAAAATGGAGACACAAATTGTGATTAAAATTAAACATAATTGGTAGTACAAAACTTATTTAATGTTGTTAGTCATTATAAATAGAAGAATCATATGTAAATCAATGGACATGAAATGATCATTATTATCTCCCCCTCCATCATTTCCAGTTTGAAATCAAACAAAACATTCCCCCAATTGTTTCTTTAATATTTAATTATGGATTATTTCATTCATTGAACTTTCAATATTTTGGATCAAGAATCTACTAATATATTCATTTTAATTCATCACATTCTATATATCATTATATATGTATGTGAAATAATTTGATTGGGGGGGCCATGGGTTAGACCGTAGATGAGTCAATGCGAGTAATCAGTTGGTCCAAATGTGATGAACAGTTGAATGTCAGTTTGCTTTTTTCATAACCTTTAATTCAATGAATCCGATTGAGGATTGTGCATACGATTCTTCTCTAATATTAATCATTACAACCAACAAAATTAAGCAACTATTCCCTCTCTTTTTTCGAAATATACACAAAAAATAATCATTTTAATAGAGTTTCGTTCTTCTTCTTTATTTTACTTTTTATAGTTGCATTTGTAAATATTCTCAATTAAAATTTGCTTCCTTTTTTTGTATAGAAGCAAAATGCTCAAATCGCCCACCAGCGCTAAAGCAAGAACACCCTATAAACATCCAAGAACAACGAGACCGGAGGCACCTGGACAAACCCAAGGCACGACGAAAGAAGTGGAAAAGAGGTAAACAACCAAGTGACAAAAAAAAAAAACATAAAGAAACAACCAATCATATTCCAATTAACAACCTGGACTCGCAAGTCCCCTAGATGAAGAGAACATACTCGTGAGGTACATACTTGCCATAGTCGACCCCATCTAAAATTGTGTTGCAACAAAATTCGACAAAGACAAAAGATCCATATTTAGACTCCCCTTCTTCTCCTTATGATTCTCGGGTCCTTGCCATTTTCTTATGCTTTTCAAATTTTCAATCATTTGTCTTGGTGGAAAGAGAAAGTTTGGGCTCTAGCCGCGTATCCTAATTTTAAAATTTTCTTATATATTGATAATTTTTTTTATTGTACAATCATTTTCGATTACTGGATTATGAATATTTGCGATGGATATAATGTCTCACTTGCTCGATGAGTGAAGAGCTCAGCTTGAATCTTCAATAAAGCGAAAAATTCCTATATCTTTTTCAATGCAGAATTTTACTGCGAAAAAACTTCTTGATAAATTATGTTACTCAAATATAAACAAAAAAGCACAGGTAAAACAAAAATAAAATAAAAGAATCACAATATAAGAATCACTCATAAAGGGGTAAAACAATCATAGCTAGGTTAAACTTTGCATGTAAAAAACCCATGAACAGAAAAACCCTACGGCTCCATCTAAATTGCTCAGCATCTAGAACTAGCTAAGGACACACAATCTAATAGCATGTTTTTTTGATTAAATTATGCAAATATATGTAGTGGAAAAAGATGTCGCATGATTGGATGAGAATCTAGCTAGCTAGCTAGCTATGTAAAACTAGTTTATCCTCGGCCAATTATAAGCCAATTTCGATTCCTGTTTAGGTTGAATTAACATCATCAAAAAGCCATATAAAGACAAGAAATCAGATAAACTAAAATGATCATAAAGATATTAATTACTGATGGGGTGCGTACTAAACAAGCCCAACAGCAATGACGGCCCATCAGCCCAAAGCCCAAGGAAGAGTATGAGTTCGGCATTACCAAAGAGTTCGGCCTCAGCCTACAGCTCGGTAAAAGCCAACCTATCAAGCTCTGCTCTCAGGTCGGCATCAAGCTCTACTCTCAGATCGGCAACCAAAGCAGGAGTATGAGTTCGGCATTACCAAAGAGTTCGGCCTCAGCCTACAGCTCGGTAAAAGCCATCCTATCAAGCTCTGCTCTCAGGTCGGCATCAAGCTCTACTCTCAGATCGGCAACCAAAGCAGTTCGGTCTCAGTATTCGACCGAACAAGGAGTTAGTGGACCCATACAGGATGTCCAACACACCCACTACCACGTGGTGTCAACTCAGGCCACGATCGTAGGCCATGACCTACGCTACATCCACGATCTTAGGCCATGACCTACACGACATCCACGACTTAGGGTGGTGATGCAAGCCACGATCTTAGTTCAAGATATAAATAGAACTTAGATCAGATAGAAGAAGGTTAAGCTCTCTAGAGATAAAATAGCAAATAGCAAGTTTGTATTTGTAAGCTGTAGAAAACAGATCAAGCAATACAATCTTGCCCTCCCTTCTTCCCGTGGACGTAGATTTACTTCAGTAAATCGAACCACGTAAATTCTTTGTGTCGTAGTTTTCATTCTCTACCAGCAATTACTAACATCAGAAATTCGCGGATCCATCACTGGCGCCGTCTGTGGGAAACAGAGAACAAAATTTGTGATAAAGCGAATTTTTGATCCATTTTTTCCACCCAAAAAATGCATACCAGATCGCAGAGTACCCGCATTCCTGCCCGTGAGAACCAGGAGGAAGCCAATCCATCCCATAGGTCTGGAAAACAGCCTAGGGATAAATCCACCACCAGTTCTCATGGCGAAGGAACAGGCCGCTCCAAAAATCGTCCCACTGAGTCTTCCCAGCAGCCTGATTTGAATGAGGCTGTCAAGCTGTTCTTGGCTGAGAAGCAGGATGAGTTTTTAGCCTTCCTGCAAAAGAGCCAAGAGCCGAAGACGAAAACGGAGGATTCTCCTTCCTCATCCAGACATGAAAGTCACTACCGCAGTAGTGCCGTGTCTTCCAGGAAGAAGAATCCTCAACCCCGACATATTCCTATTCCTCCTCGGTACCGGAATCACAGGAGAACTCAATCTCCTCCATACCGACGAGATATCGGATTCGCCGTGTACGGAGCACTGAAGACTCCGTTCTCGGACGACATCACCCGAACTCCTCTACCACAGAACTACCGAACTCCGTCGATGACTTACGACGGGCTCGTGGACCCTCACGATTTCTTGGGGCGCTATCAGTATAACATGGCGAACCAGGGTCTCAACGAGGTCCACATGTGCAAGCTGTTTCCCGAGCTGCTCATCGGGAACGCGAGAAGGTGGTTCGATAGCCTCCCCCAGGGCAGCATCAGATCTTACCGAGATCTAATGGATGCCTTCCACAGGAGGTTCTTTCAGAAAGCGGAAGCCCGAATCACTTCGGCTCAGCTGCTTTCCATTCGTCAAGGTCGCGACGAAAAAATCAGCGACTTTATGACAAGATTCCACAAGGAATGCCTGCAAAGTAGACGATCTCAACGATCTGCTTGTCATCTCGGCATTCCAAAATGGAATCCTGCCCGGAGCTCTCTACAGGAAGCTCGTTGAGTGCGGTCCGCAGACAGCTCAGGAAATGTGGGACATTGCGGACCAGTACTCCCGGGCCGATGAGGCAGACCGTCGCAAACGGTCGTTAGACAGCTCATCGTCCCGAGGAGACAGGAGGAAGCCCGATCATAGCGATCAGGGACATCCTCGCCGAACTCCTTTTGGCGATCAGGGACATCCTCGCCGAACTCCTTTTGGCGATCAGGGACATCCTCGCCGAACTCCTTTTGAAAGGATTCAAGGACTCCGGTGCAAGACAGATTGGGACCCCGTCTCAATCCCGAGAAGCCGCCCGCTCAGTTCGTACCGCTGAACAAGCCGAGAGCGGAAATTTTCGAACTACACTCTGACCTGTTCGAAAAGCCAAAGCGGATGACGAAATCTGCCGCGCGCCGACCCCAGGATAACAACTGCTCCTACCATCAAGACCACGGTCACGATACCGAGGAGTGCAGAAACTTGGCTGCAGGGTATCGATGTTCTTGTGAGGGCAGGGACATTGAAAAAATACCAAAGCAAGCAGTCAAAGAAGAATAAGAAGGCAGAGAGGTGCGAACTGAGCTCCTCAGGATCCGAAAAGGCAGCCGGATCCCGAAGACGATGACGAGCCGCAATATGATGGAGTAATCCTGACTATTGACGCTCTCCCTGCCGGGAAGACCAAGTCGTCCCTGAAGTCAGAGCGCAGAGGCTCCAATCGAGAAGAGCCAACGCATAAAAGGCTGAAGCAGGACGAAGTGATTACGTTCTCGGATGCTGATCCCGTCCCGGCCATCTCTCCTCACCAAGACGCCATTGTCATCCAAGCCGGAGTGGCAAACAAACTGATCCACAGGGTGTTTGTGGATACAGGAGCGTCAGTCAGCATTCTTTTAAAGAGTGCTTCGACAAACTAGAAGTGGACCCAGCTCGGCTCAGCCCGGCTCCGCTTCCCCTGAAGAGCTTCGCCCAGGAGGACACCCGCCCTGAAGGTATTATCAGCCTTCCGATCACGGTGGGGAAAGCGCCTACTAGCTCCAGTACGATGATTGAGTTTTTCGTGGTGAAAGCTCGGTCCCCGTACAACGTCATCCTGGGAAGAGACTGGCTCAACACAGTTCGGGCCATTTGCTCCACTTATCACCTCACCATCAAGATCCCTACTAAAGGAGGGATAGCGGTCATCCGAGGTGACCAAAAGAGAGCAAAGGAATGTCTGCAAATTGCGCTTAGAAGTGCCGAGCAGTCAGATCGGCACCACCAAGCATAGCAATCACAGCAGCCGGAGTCAGAGGCAATGACCGAAGTCATACCGGAGCCGAATTCGATGACAGTTCAGCTGTACGAAGACGATCCATCCAGAACGGTTAAGATCGGCTTCGCGGGAACGCCTCTACTTCGGGAAAAAACCATCCAGCTCCTCAAGGAGTACAAAGACGTCTTTGCATGGTCTCCGTTGGACATGACCGGAGTGCCCCCCCGAGGTAATCACTCATCGTTTAAATATTGATCCTTCGGTCCGGCCGATAAAACAGAAGCAAAGACTCTTTGCGGCAGAACGAAGTCAAGTCATCCATGACGAAGTCCGTCAATTATTGAAGGCGGATGTGTTATTCGAAGTGAAGTATCCTTCGTGGGTGGCCAATCCTGTCATGATCAAGAAAAAGGAAGGAGGATGGCGGATGTGCATAGATTTCACCGATC
Organism: Salvia splendens; assembly: GCF_004379255.2. Taxonomy (NCBI): domain Eukaryota; kingdom Viridiplantae; phylum Streptophyta; class Magnoliopsida; order Lamiales; family Lamiaceae; genus Salvia; species Salvia splendens. Next base: position 16,621 of record NW_024598901.1, on the reverse strand, counting down.
TAAATAAGCACTGTCCCAAAGATTGCTATCCCCTTCCGAACATAGATAAAAAGTAGAAGCTCTGATAGGCTTTGAAATTTTTTGTTTTCTTGATCTATACAAGGATACCATCAGGTTTTAATGGGATGAGATTGACGCTTCAAAAAACGGCCTTCATTACTGATTTCGGCATTTTCGCTTATAAAAAGATGCCATTCGGTTTTAAAGAATGCCGGAGCCACTTATCAAAGGATGGTAGACAAGCTTTTTCGGCACCTGATTGGAAAGGAGGTCGAAGTGTATGTTGACGATATAGTCGTCAAGAGCAAAAGCACCTCGGAGTACGAGCACAACCTCAAGTCCACTCTCAACGTGCTCAAGAAAGCCAACCTCAAACTTAATCCCCAAAGTGTACCTTTTTGGTAGATTCGGGAAAGTTTCTGGGTTGTTGGGTTTCAAAGACGGACTCAAGGCAAACCCCTCAAAAGTTCAAGTCGTTCAGAACATGGCAATGCCGAAGTCCATACATGACGTGCAAAGGCTAACCGGATGTCCTAGCCGCACTGAGTCGATTCCTTTCCCAAGCAGCCGAAAAGCAACTGCCGTTCTTCAAGGTGTTGAAAAAGGCACCAAAGTTCGAATGGGGAGCCGAGCAGAAAAAGGCCTTTGACGAGCTCAAAAGTTATCTAGCCGAGCTTCCTATTCTCTCTGCTCCAACCGAAGCCGAAGTAATATTCTTATACTTAGCGGCATCGGATCAAACCATCAGCGCGGTACTTGTTACGAGAAGAAGGCCTAAAGCAGCTTCCCATCTACTTTACAAGCCGAGCATTAAGAGGTCCAGAAACCAGGTATCAACCACTGGAAAAGATTGCTCTGGCATTAGTAAATGCAGCAAGGAGACTGCGGCCATACTTCTATGCTCACAAGGTATGCGTCTTAACTGATCTGCCACTTCGGCAAGTGTTGACCAAACCAGAAGCATCAGGCAGAAATCGCCAAGTGGGCTATAGAGTTGGGAGAGCACACAATTGAATATCTACCTCGGAAAGCCATCAAGGGACAAGCCTTGGCAGATTTTCTTGCAGAAGCGAAGTTCGATCAAGCAATTCCTATTATTGCCGAACAGAAGAATTCTGCCAATGCCGAAACTAGCACAGCCCTTGGAATCCGAAGTAGAGCCGCCGGACTGCTGGAGCGGATTCGTAGATGGAGCTTCAAACAAGATGGGAAGTGGAGCTGGTATTTTACTTGTCGCTCCCGACGGACACGAGGTAACCTACTCACTTCGTTTCCTATTCCCCACTACTAATAATGAAGCGAGTACGAAGCCCTCCTGGCCGGACTCCAGTTAGCGCAAAGTCTGCTCGTCAAATCTCTCCAAAGTCCATTGTGATTCACAAGTCATAGTAAATCACAGGTTGGGTACAAGTGAAGCTTCGTGACGAGAGAATGAAGAAGTATTTGGACAAAGCGCGAAGCATCAGCCGAAGTTTCTCCTATTTTCGGATAATCCGCATTCCCAGAGCGGAAAATAGCCGAGCAGATTACCTTAAGTAAGTTGGCCCTCAGATCCGAGCTCAAAGGCGGAAGAATTAATGCATCGAAGCATTGATGAAGCCGAGGTACATTCAGTATCCAGCTCGCCGAACTGGATGACGCCGATCTTGCAGTATCTGGATCAAGGACAATTGCCCGAGGATAAGAGAGAAGCTCGGAAGATCACGTGCCGAAGCATCTTCGGTAACGAACTTTCATGAAGGAGTCAGTACTCTTTAGAAAGTCTTACCTCCAGCCGTTATTGCGCGTGCGTAGAGACCCGGAAGAGACGGACTACAATCCTCAGAGCAGTTCATGAAAGGATCGTGCGGGTAGCCACATCGGAGCCAGAGCTTAGCTAAAAAAGTTCTGAGATGGGGATATTATTGGCCAACCATGTACAAGAGGCAGTGCAGCTCGTCAAGAAGTGTACGAAGTGCCAAATTCATGCAAATGTCCCAAGGATGCCGCAGACCGATCTATACACTATGCAAAGCCCTTGGCCTTTCATTGCAATGGGGCATAGACATAGTGGGACCACTTCCTCAAGCTCCTCGGCAAATGAAATTCCTTATCGTTGCCGTGGACTACTCACGAAAGTGGGTGGAGGCTGGCTGAACCATTAGCTACGATAACGAGCTCAAAGGCATTGGACTCGTCTGGAAGAACATAGTGTGCCGACTTGGCATACCCCACATCCTCAATCTCGGATAATGGGACTCAGTTCACCGACAAGACGTTCAAGAATTGGTTGCCAAGAGCTGACATTCAACAGCGGTTCACTTCGGTCTCCCATCCCCACAGCAAACGGACAAACGGAAGTAACGAACCGGATTCTGGTGAAAGGGTTGAAAAGCTCGGTTAGAACAAGCCAAAGGACAATGGGTAGAAAATCTCCTCAAGTCCTATGGTCCTACCGAACTACACCCAAAACCTCCAACGGTGAAACTCCGTATAGTCTGGTGTACGGCACTGAAGCCGTAATTCCGGTGGAGATCGGCGTACCCAGTCCCCGAACTCTAAATTTCTCCTCAGAAATGAATGACGACGGACTGAGAGCAGAACTAGATCTCGCCGAAGAAAGAAGAGAATTGGCGTGCATAAAAGCAGCCAAGTATAAGGAGCAAGTAGCCCGGTATTATAACCAAAGGGTGAAAAAGCTTCAATTTCAAGTGGGAGATCTCGTCTTGAGAAACAACGAAGTAAGCCGAGCAGAAAAGCTGGGCAAACTCGAACCCACATGGGAGGGTCCATATCGGGTGTCAGAAGTCCTCGGCAAAGGGTCTTATAAATTGACTCACATGTCAGGAGAACAAGTACCCCGAACATGGCACGTCTCCAACCTCAAGAAGTTCCACTTGTAAGAGACAAAGTCCGGTCAGTCCGTCTGTGTCTAGTTCGGTCATAGGGGTATGTTTTTATTTGTTTGTTTTTTACTTGTACCTTTTACTTGTCGTTTTTTAAAAAAAAGGTTTAAAGTTTTTTTACTTGTCCTTTTCGTCTTTTTCATTTTCTCTATGTTTTGTCTCTTGTCTTTCGTTTTTCTATCGTTTTTGATCTCTATTTTAGTCGCTTATTAAGATATAAGACCTAAGACAATTCAGCTTAACAAGCAGTCCGTCTGAAACGAACTGCAATAAGCCAACGATTGTGAGTCCAAGCTTCCAAGGAGGATACAAGACCGCAATTCAGCTTAACAAGCACTTCGTCTGAAACGAACTGCAATAAGGGAAAGTCCGATCCACGCGATAAACCTCGCCGAATTAGGACGACCAAGTTCGGTCAAAGAAGTTTACCTCATAAGACCGGGGACGACCATGTCTAGTCAAAGAGGTTTACTGCATAAGACCACTTCGGTAACTGGGAAAGTCCGATCCACGCGATAAAACTCGCCGAATTAGGACAAGGGAAAGTTCGATCCCGGCGACAAAAATCGCCAAATTAGAACACAAACCAAGTCCGGTCAAAGATGTTTATTTCATCAGACCAAGACGAGTCCGGTCAAAGATGTTTATTTCATCAGATTCAAAGACGAGTCCGGTCAAAGATGTTTATTTCATCAGACCAAAGACGAGTCCGGTCAAAGATGTTTATTTCATCAGACCAAAGACGAGTCCGGTCAAAGATGTTTATTTCATCAGACCAAAGACGAGTCCGGTCAAAGATGTTTATTTCATCAGACCAAAGACGAGTCCGGTCAAAGATGTTTATTGTCATCAGACCAAAGACGAGTCCGGTCAAAGATGTTTATTTCATCAGACCAAGGACCAAGTCCGGTCAAAGAAGTTTACTTCATAAGACCAAGGCCCAAGTCCGGTCAAAGAAGTTTACTTCATAAGACCGAGGACGAGTACGATGAAATTTTTTCGCTAAGCTGTAAATACAGTGTTAGAAGCGAAAACAAAATTTCATTTTTCAAATCTTGTTCGGCATACAACTTAGCTACCCTACAAAATTGGCGTTACGCTATTACAAAGGACTATTCTACTGTCCAGGGTTGCTGAAGTTAAGCCACCTATCTGCAAATCCTCTGGAAGCCGAGTTCGGTTGTTCCGAGCAGATGAAGAATAAGCAGGTCGACGAGATGCTATCCTCGACCCAACGCCTCTTCCCCGAGCCCGAGAAGTCCTAACACCTCGGCGATGAAGAGTCTCTGCAATAAGCATCTGCTGATCTTGCTCGCTCATAGTCACAACTCCTCGGCGAATTTCAGTCCGTCCCTGTCTTGACGATTCCGGTTGCTCCTGAGCCCGTTCTCGTCTTGACGTTTCCGGCTGTTCCGGAGTTCGTTGTTGGCTGGGAGTAGGATTTTGAACAAGGGAACCAGAGGTTTGATCTGGAGTGCGAGCATCTGTTGGCGCGATATGCCGAAGGAATCTTTCTATGGAGGGGCGCCGAGAAAGAACAATGTTGTACCGAGAAGCCCAACGCCGCAGTGATGTCACAACTTGTTGGCAAGCCGGGCTCTCCAGCACATTGTTCATACGGAGTACATGATATTCCTCCCACAGTTCGTCAACTCGACTCTGAACATCTGATATGGTCATTCCCCCCGCGCACACGGATGTAATCCTCATACGCAGTCCTCTCAGCAATGGCCGTATTCAGCTCGGCCTCCAGATCTTTCTTATCGGACTCTAAGTCCTTGATATCGGCCTCCAGCTTCACTAAACGAGCCAGAAGCTCGTCATTCTTCGTCTGATCGGCTATAGCTCTTCTCTCAGCTTCGTCCAAAGCCGAAGAGTACAGCCGTTTCCAGTGAAGTATCTCCATCTCCTTGGGTACAAAGCAGCTATATTAGTTCGGCAGCTGTACCGAGCAGATAGTAAAATACAACAGGAATAAAGGCGAGTACGAAAAGCTATACGAAGACAAGTGTAGAGAACTTTTCATTCACAAGGAAAATTTTTTACACTAGGGCTTCAAGGCCATTTTACAAGGAAGAAACTAGACTAAGAGAAGGGAGACGAAATCATACTCCGCCAGCTTCGTCTCCGGCTCCTCGGTCTGGTACAGCTTCTTTCTCCTGGGCTACCTCAGCCTCAGCCTCGCCTCCTGCCGGCCTCGCCTCCGCCTCCTGATCGGCTTCCTTCTCCGGATGCCCGGCCTGATCGACTTCGGCCTCCCGCTCCAGTGGCTCGGCCTCACCCTCTCCGTTGTAAGTCGAAGCGGGTGAAACGGGTCCCACGGAGGCAAAGATAGCCTCCAGGTTCTCGTCCCGATCAGCTCGACAACTCCGGACTCGGTCTGCAGAAAGCAGGTCCGAAGATGAAGCGAGCTCCTCAAGGAGCGGCAGATTCTGAAGCCGAGCCGCTATCTCTCGGCTGTACAGAGGCAGCACGACGTCGGCCCCCTGCTCGCCCTTATCGGCAATTAGCCTTACCAGACTACCGACAAAGGCCGAGAACTGGCTGCTCAAAAAGAGTTTCTCCGTGTAAACACGGAGAGCCTCCCCTTGGGCAACCACGGCAGCAGCATCCCTCCGTTTCGTCTGCTCCCGCTGGATGACGAGCTGGTTTTTGGCAAACTGAGCTTCATCCTGGGCCGAAATCCTAGCAGCTCTGGCCTTCTCAAAGTTAGCCTCAGCCTGTTCGGCCCGATGACAAGCAGCCGCCAACTTCCTCTGCATCTCAGCATAGTCATTGGACGCTTTGGAGAGTTCGACGGCGACGAGCTTGGAGAGTATATCGTTCCTCTGAAAATGAATAAAGAAAAAAGTCAACAAAGGGACCACAAAAAATACAGGAAAAAAAGCAAGGCCAGAAAATCAAGAAGAGAATTCACCTCGGCGAAGTCCGTGGGCCATAAAAACGGCTCACAGATATGTTCCGAAGGAGGCTCCAAGACCACGTCTTTCTCTGGCGCTCTCGGGGGCTTCTGGGCCTTCCCCCTCCCCTTTGCCGAAGTTGACTCCGGCTTCTTCGGATCCGAAGAGGTTTTTTTGCCTTTTCGGAGTCCTCTCGGCATCAGACGCCGAGCTGGTGGTTTTCGGCCTCTCCGGCTCCTTGGACTCCGAAGATTTTCGGGTAGCCTGTTCAGCATGTACACTGCCAAAAAGCAAGAAAGCAAGGTTAGTTTTCTTCGTTAAAGCAGTAGAACATAAAGGTAAACAGAAATCCTCACCCTCGGCCTCTTCGTCCGAAGACGAGATGTCGAACACGACGTCGCCCTTGACGAGCTCAGACTCCGTGTATTGTTTCCTAACTATGGGAATCTTGTTGAGCTCGCCATCGAGCTCGTCCAACGGTTCAGGCCGAGGGTGACGGATAACGGACTCCGGCCCTCTCCAGGGAAAACTAGGAGCCGCGGTCCTATCATAGTAGAAGAAGCGATTTTGCCACTTCGGCCACTTCGTTTTACAAAAGGCTCTAAAGGGCTGTAAAGGGATCAAGTAAAACCAAGACCCCTTCCTCTTAAATTGAAAGAATTTAAGGATCGCCTTCAAAGACAAATCCCTTCCTAACCTACGGAGTTCGGCAGCGAAGGCCGACAAGTGCCTCCAAGAGTTCGGAGTCACTTGGCCTAAAGGAAGCTGAAAAAATCTAGTAAATCTATAAAGGCAGAAGGGAGGGGGAAACGAAGCCCGCATTCTAAGCAGGCCTCGTACACGGTGGCGTACCCTCCCGGCGGGGAGTCAGCCCTATGATCACCGTCAGGTACCACCGCCTTCCCCCCAGGAAAAGAGTATTTTTCGTAAGGGATATCACAGTATCCTTACTCAAGATACTGTGAAAATACTCTACGGTCTTCTCCCCGGATTCTTTCCGGCTAGAAGACCCCTTACCCCCTTTTTCTACCGCTACCAGACTCAGACGAAGAAGAAGCAGACATGGTTCTTACTCTTTGAAAGTTTGAAGAAATCCTGAGGAAATTTTTGAAAGCGGAAGGAAATTTTTCACGCAAAAGATAGAGAGTGCAGAAGAAGCCAATAGCAAAGGTGTTCAAATGATGAAGAAAGGCGGGTATTTATCAGATTTGGAAAAGATTTCAAATCATCGCACCGTTTCATATTCCACCTTTTCAGGATTCGACGGCCGGATTTTACTGTCGCATTTAATGCCGCATTTAATGCAGTCACGCGCAGGGCACGTCCCCTGACTTCAGCCTCCCCCGTACCCTTTTCCAGAATGCCGAAGTGACTCGCTTCGCCGAAGTGATTCACTTCGCTTTTCGGGGGGGGTAGTGATGGGGTGCGTACTAAACAAGCCCAACAGCAATGACGGCCCATCAGCCCAAAGCCCAAGGAAGAGTATGAGTTCGGCATTACCAAAGAGTTCGGCCTCAGCCTACAGCTCGGTAAAAGCCAACCTATCAAGCTCTGCTCTCAGGTCGGCATCAAGCTCTACTCTCAGATCGGCAACCAAAGCAGGAGTATGAGTTCGGCATTACCAAAGAGTTCGGCCTCAGCCTACAGCTCGGTAAAAGCCATCCAATCAAGCTCTGCTCTCAGGTCGGCATCAAGCTCTACTCTCAGATCGGCAACCAAAGCAGTTCGGTCTCAGTATTCGACCGAACAAGGAGTTAGTGGACCCATACAGGATGTCCAACACACCCCACTACCACGTGGTGTCAACTCAGGCCACGATCGTAGGCCATGACCTACGCTACATCCACGATCTTAGGCCATGACCTACACGACATCCACGACTTAGGGTGGTGATGCAAGCCACGATCTTAGTTCAAGATATAAATAGAACTTAGATCAGATAGAAGAGGGTTAAGCTCTCTAGAGATAAAACACCATATAGCAAATAGCAAGTTTGTATTGTAAGCTGTAGAAAACAGATCAAGCAATACAACTCTGCCCCCTTTTCTTCCCGTGGACGTAGATTTACCTCAGTAAATCGAACCACGTAAATTCTGTGTGTTGTAGTTTTCATTCTCTACCAGTTTTTACTAACATCAGAAATTCGCGGATCCATCAAATTGTATTATAATTTTCTTTATTAAATCTGTCCAATTGGTTTTCCAAAAGTGATTGGGATCTCTTTGTGATTTATAGGTTATTGTACATGTATTTGGAGCATGAATTTATCTATAGACATTTAATTGCGACCTGCACTATTAATAAATGAAAATGGTGGAAACTATAAAATATTATTTATAATGCGAAAATCCAAAAAAAGGTAGCACCAGTAGAAAAAATGTATTTTATCAAAGGTTCATTTTTTATTTGGAAATCGACCAATGGGCTGAAATGGTCTGTAAATTGGTCAATGTACCATTGTTCGAGGCCCATTTATTTTAACAACATTTGTATTTTTTTTTTGTGATAAGGAGATAGTTTACATAAATCTCATAAATCATTTGAATTTATATTCCATAATTATGAATGTCAAAATACTGGATAATTTGGGTTTTGCATGAAAAATTCAAGAAAGTGTTCAGGCAGTATGGCAATATTTCATGTGAGGACGCGAAATATATTTCAAAACTTCCACAACCACTAACTAGCCTTTTTTACATAATTATTGATTTGATTTGAGCATATATATCTAGCACACCAACAATTATTTAAAAAAGGCACTTATATAATAAACTTTAATATTTTGAGGCGAACCTGTTTTGAAGGAAAAACAAATCTGTTTTAAGCAAATTCCTGCTTTTCATTTTCGTGGTTGAACGGTAGAAAAAGGGGGGGAAATATTATACAAAGAGGAGTGATGGAGTACGTACTAAACAAGCCCATCAGCCTAAAGCCCAAGAAAGAGTATCAGTTCGGCACGACCAAAGAGTTCGGCCCCAGCCTACAGCTCGGTAAAAGCCAACCAATCAAACTCTGCTCTCAGGTCGGCATCAAGCTCTACTCTCAGATCGGCAAAAGCTACTCGGCAATAATTCAGCAGTTCGGTTTCAGTATTCGACCGAACTGGGAGATAGCGGACTCATGCATGACATCCACGACATCCACGACATAATTGCTGATGATGTAAGCCACTGCCTAGTTAGTGGCCACGCAGGATCTCATGACCTCCACGACATCCACGACATAATTACTGATGATGTAAGCCACTGCCTAGTTAGTGGCCACGCAGGATCTCATGACCTCCATGACCTCCACGACTTAGGGTGGTGATGCAAGCCACAATCTCAGTTCAATATATAAATAGAACTTAGATCTGACGGAAATGACACTCACTCTTTCGTTCTCTAGAGACAGAATAGATTATATAGCAAGTGTGTATTGTAAGCTGTAATCCCAGATCAAGCAATACAACTCTGCCCTCTTTTCTTCCGTGGACGTAGATTTACTTCAGTAAATCGAACCACGTAAATTCATTGTGTCGTGATCTTTATTCTCTACCAGCATTTACAAACATCAGAAATTCGCGGATCCATCACTGGCGCCGTCTGTGGGAAACAGAGAACCAAATCTGTGATAAAGCGAATTTTGACCCTTTTTCCACCAAAAAAAAAAAAAAAATGCCATGCCAGATCACATAACTCCCGTGCCTCCGTCCGTGATGACCATGAGGAAGCTAATCCAGCAGCCCATAGGCCTGGAAAGCAGCCTCGTGAGAAGTCTGTCTCCAGTTCTCACGGTTGAAGGAACAAGCCGCTCAAAAGGTCCACACACCGAGTCCTTCCCAGCAAGCCTGATTTGAACGGGGCTGTCAAGCTGTTCTTGGCTGAGAGAGCAGGAGGAGTTCTTAGCCTTCCTGCAAAGAGCCAACAGCCGAAGACGAAAACGGTTAGATTCTCCTTCCTCATCCAGACATGAAAGTCACTACCGCAGTAGTGGCCGTGTTCCTCCAGGAAGAAGAATCCTCAATCCCGACATGTTCCTGTTTCTCCTCGGCACCGGAATCACAGGAGAACTCTTTCTCCTCCGTACCGAAGAGAGATGTCGGGTTCGCCATGTACGGAGCATATTAAAGACTCCGTTCTCGGACGATATCATCCGAACTCCTTTGCCGCGGAACTACCGGACACCGTCAATGACTTATGACGGGCTAGTGGATCCTCATGACTTCTTGGGATGCTATCATATAATATGGCGAAACCAGGGTCTCAATGAGGTCCATATGTGCAAGCTGTTCCCCGAGATGCATCATCGGGAACGCCAGAAGGTGGTTCGACAGCCTTCCTCAAGACAGCATTCGATCCTACCGAGATCTAATGGATGCTTTCCATAGGAGGTTCTTTCAGAAAGCGGAAAGCCCGAATTACCTCGGCTCAGCTGCTTTCTATAACGTCAAGGTCGCGACGAAAAGATCAGCGACTTCCTGACGAGATTCCATAAGGAATGCCTACAAGTAGATAATCTCAATGATCTACTTGTCATTTCGGCATTCCAAAATGGAATCCTGCCCGGAGCTCTCTACAGAAAGCTCGTGGAGTGCGGCCCGCAAACAGCTCAAGAAATGTGGGACACTTGCGGGACCAGTTTTCCCGTGCGGATGAGGCAAGACCGTCGAAAACGGTCTTTAGACAGCTCATCCCCGAGGAAGAGAAAAAAGAAGCCCGATCAAAGTGGCCAGGTGCTTCCTCGCCGAACTCCTTTTGAAAGAATTCAAAGGGCACCGGTACAAGGCAGATTGGGGCCACGTCTCAATCCTGAGAAGCCGCCCGCTCAGTTCGTACCATTAAACAGTCAAGAACGGAAATTTCGAACTACATTCCGATATGTTCGAAAAAACCCAAGCGGATGACGAAATTCAGCCGCGCGGCGACCTCAGGATCAATATTGTTCCTTCCATCAAGCCCACGGTCACGATACCGAGGAGTGCCGAAATTTGGCTGCAGGTATTGATGTTCTGTGAAAACAGGAACGTTAAAAAAATACCAAAGCAAGCAGCCGAAAAAGAACAAAAGCAGAGAGGAGGTGCGAACTGCAATCCTCAGGATCGAAAAGGCATGAAGATCCCGAAGCCGACGAAGAGCCGCACTATGATGGAGTAATCCAGACTATTGATGCTCTCCCTGCCGGGAAGACTAAGTCGTCCCTAAAAGCAGAAAGCAAGAGGGTTCCAATCAAGAGGAGCCGACACATAAAAGGCTTGAAGAAAGGACGAAGTGATTACATTTTCAGATGCCGATCCCGTCCCAGCCATCTCTCCTCACCAAGACGCTATTGTCATTCAAGCCGGAGTGGCAAACAAACTGATCCACAGAGTATTTGTGGATACAGGAGCGTCAGTCAGCGTTCTTTTTAAAGAATGTTTCGATAAAAGGAAGTGGATCCAGCTCGGCTCAGTCCGGCTCCACTTCCTCTGAAAAGTTTCGCCCAGGAGGACACCCGCCCTGAAGGTATTATCAGCCTTCCGATCACGGTGGGAAAAAGCGCCTACAAGCTCCAATACGATGATCGAGTTCTTTGTGGTGAAAGCTCGGTCCCCCGTACAACATCATCCTGGGGAGAGGACTGGCTCAACACAGTTCGGGCCGTTTGCTCTACTTATCACCTCACCAATCAAGATCCCCACTAAAGGTGGGATAGCGGTCATCCGAGGGGTGATCAAAAGAGAGCAAGAGAATGTCTGCAGATTGCGCTTTAAAAGTGCCGAGCAATCAGTTCGGCACCATCAAGCATAGCAATCACAGCGACCGGAGTCGGAGGCAAGCGAGATGACCGAGGTCACTTCAGAGCCCGAACTCAATGACCGTTCAGTTATACAAAGATGATCCATCCAGAACGGTCAAGATCGGCCTTCAACAGGAACGCCTCTACTCCGGGAAAAGACCATTCAGCTCCTCAAGGAGTACAAAGATGTCTTTGCATGGTCTTCGTTGGACCATGACCGGAGTGCCCCCCGAGGTAATCACTCATCGGTTAAATATTGATCCTTCAATCCGGCCAGTAAAACAGAAGCAAAGACTCTTTGCGGCAGAAAGAAAGCAAGTCATCCATGACGAAGTCCGCCAATTACTAAATGCGGATGTACTATTCGAGGTGTGAAATATCCTTCTTGGGTGGCCATCCTGTGATGATTCAAGAAAAAGGAGGAGGATGGCGGATGTGCATAGATTTTACCGACTCTAAACAAGCACTGTCCTAAAGATTGCTATCCCCTTCCGAATATAGATAAAAAAGTAGAAGCTTTGATCGGCTTCCTTCGAAATTTTCTGTTTTCTTGATTTATACAAAGGATATCACCAAGTGTTGATGGATGAGAGTGACGCTCCGAAAACAGCTTTCATTACCGATTTCGGCATTTCGCTTATAAGAAGATGCCATTCGGTTTTTAAAGAATGCCGGAGCCACTATCAAAGAATGGTAGACAAGCTTTTCCGGCACCCTAATCGGAAAACAGGTTGAAGTCGTATGTCGACGACATAGTTGTCAAAAGCAAAAAGCACTAGGAGTACGAAGACAACTCAAATCCACTCTCGACGTTGCTCCGAAAAGCCAACCTCAAACTCAACCCCCAAAAATGTACCTTTTTTGGTAGAAGATCGGGAACATTTCTGGGTTGTGGGTTTCAAAGGACGGACTCAAGGCAAAATCCTCAAAAGTTCAGGTTATTCAGAACATGGCGATGCCGAAAGTCCGCTACACGATGTGCAAAGACTAACTGGATTGTTAGCCGCATTGAGCAGATTCCTTTCCCAAGCAGCCGAAAAGCAACTGCCATTCTTCAAAGTGTTAAAAAAGGCACCAAAGTTTGAGTGGGGAGCCGAGCAGAAAAAGGCCTTTTGACGAGCTCAAAAGTTATTTAGCCGAGCTTCCAATTCTCTCTGCTCCACAGATGCCGAAGTAATTTTTCTTATATACTTAGCGGCATCCGATCAAAACCATTAGCGCGGGGCTTGTACGAGGAGAAGGCCTAAAGCAGTTTCCATCTACTTTACAAGCCGAGCAATTAAGAGGTCCAGAAACAAGGTATCAACCTCTGGAAAAAATTGCTCTGGCGTTAGTAAATGCAGCAAGGAGACTGCGGCCATACTTCTATGCTCACAGGGTATGCGTCTTAACCGATCTGCCTCTTCGGCAAGTTTTGACCAAGCCAGAAGCATCAGGCAGAATCGCCAAATGGGCCATAGAGCTGGGAGAACACTCAATCGAGTACCTACCTCGGAAAGCCATCAAGGGACAAGCCTTGGCAGATTTTCTTGCAGAGGCCAAGTTCGATCAAGCAATCCCTGTCATTGCCGAACAGAAAATTCTGCCAATGCCGAACTAGCACAGCCCTTGGAATCCGAAGAAGAGCCGCCGGACTGCTGGAGCGGATTCGTAGATGGAGCTTCAAACAAGATGGGAAGTGGAGCTGGTATTTTACTTGTCGCTCCCGACGGACACGAGGTAACCTACTCACTTCGGTTCCTATTCCCCACTACTAATAATTGAAGCCGAGTACGAAGCCCTCCTGGCCGGACTCCAGTTAGCGCAAAGTCTGCTTGTCAAATCTCTCAAAGTCCATTGTGATCACAAGTCCTAGTAAATCACATGTTGGGTACAAGTGAAGCTCGTGACGAGAGAATGAAAGTATTTGGACAAAGCGCAAAGCATCAGCCGAAGTTTCTCCTATTTTCGGATAATCCGCATTCCCAGAGCGGAAAATAGCCGAGCAGATACCTAAGTAAGTTGGCCTCAGATCCGAGCTCAAAGGCGGAAGAATTAATGCATCGAAGCATTGATGAAGCCGAGGTACATTCAGTATCCAGCTCGCCGAACTGGATGACGCCGATCTGCAGTATCTGGATCGAGGACAATTGCCCGAGGATAAGAGAGAAGCTCGGAAGATCACGTGCCGAGCACTTCGGTACGAACTTCATGAAGGAGTCCTCTTTAGAAAGTCTTACCTCCAGCCGTTATTGCGGTGCGTAGGACCAGAAGAGACGGACTACATCCTCAGAGAAGTTCATGAAGGATCGTGCGGCAGCCACATCGGAGCTAGAGCCTTAGCTAAAAAAGTTCTAAGATGGGGATATTATTGGCCAACCTTGGTACAAGAAGCAGGGCAGCTCGTCAAGACCTGCCCGAAGTGCCAATCCATGCAAATATCCCAAGGATGCCGCAGACCGATCTATCCACTATGCAGAGCCCTTGGCCTTTTTATGCAATGGGGCATAGACATAGTGGGACCACTTCCTCAAGCTCCTCGGCAAATGAAATTCCTAATCGTTTGCCGTGGACTACTTTACGAAGTGGGTGGAAGCTGAACCATTAGCTACGATAACGAGCTCGAAGGCATTGGATTTCGTCTGGAAGAACATAGTGTGCCGATTTGGCATACCCCACGTCCTCATTTCGGATAACGGGACTCAGTTCACCGACAAGACGTTCAAGAATTGGTGCCAAGAGCTGAATATTCAACAGCGGTTCATTCGGTCTCTCATCCACAAGCAAACGGACAAACGGAGGTAACAAATCGTATCCTGGTGAAAGGGTTAAAACTCGGTTAGAACAAGCCAAAGGACAATGGGTAGAAAATCTCCCTCAAGTCCTATGGTCCTACCGAACTACACCCACAACCTCCAACGGTGAAACTCCGTACAGTCTGGTGTACGGCACTGAAGCCGTAATTCCTGGAGATCGGCGTACCCAGTCCCCGAACTCTAAATTTCTCCTCAGAAATGAATGACGACGGACTGAGAGCCGAGCTAGATCTTGCCGAAGAAAGAAGAGAATTGGCATGCATAAAAGCAGCCAAGTACAAGGAGCAAGTAGCCCGGTATTACAACCAAAGGGTGAAGAAGCTGCAATTTCAAGTGGGAGATCTCGTCTTGAGAAACAACGAAGTAAGCCGAGCAAAAAGCTGGGCAAGCTCGAACCCACATGGAAGTCCGTATCGGGTGTCAAAAGTCCTCGCAAAGGGTCTTACAAATTGGCTCACATGTCAGGAGAACAGGTACCCCGAACATGGCACATTTCCAACCTCAAAAAGTTCCATTTGTAAGAGACAGTCCGGTCAGTCAGTCTTGAGTCCTGTCCAGTCAATGTGCTTTGTTTGGTTGCTTGGCCTTTGTTTCTCTATGTGCTTTTTATGTCTATATGCGTTTTGTCTGTCTATGTGCGTGTCGTCTCTTATAAATGTTACTGAGGTATCTTGTTCTTCGAAGGCTGATCCCCTTCTTAGAACATATACAAGCCAACGATTGTGAGTCAAAGCTTTAGGATTCAAGCCACAAGTTACTTAAACAATCAGCAAACAGTTCGTCTGAACAACGAGCTGCAACAACAACGATTGTTTGAGTCAAAGCTTCTAAGAGGATACAAGACCACAATTCAGCTTAAGAATCAAGCACTTCGTCTGAAACGAACTGCAACAAAAGTCCGATCACGCGATAAAACTTGCCTGAATTAGGACAAGGAAAGTCCGATCCCCAAATTAGGACAACGGAAAGTCCGATCCGAGCGATAAAACTCGCCAAATTAGGACACAAACCAAGTCCGGTCAAAGAAGAGTTTCACTTCATAAGACCGAGGACAAACATCAACTTACCCCGTACCTTTATCCAGAATGCCGAAGTGATTCACTTCGCTTTTCGGGGGGGTAGTGATGGAGTACGTACTAAACAAAGCCCATCAGCCTAAAGCCCAAGAAAGATTATCAGTTCGGCACGACCAAAGAGTTCGGCCCCAGCCTACAGCTCTCGTAAAAGCCAACCAATCAAACCTCTCTCAGGTCGCATCAGCTCTACTCTCAGATCGGCAAAAAGCCTACTCGGCAATAATTCAGGCAGTACGGTTCAGTATTTCAGACAGGACACTGGAAGATACGACCGGATGTAGCGGACTCTGACATGCCATCACATCCGACATCACGACATAATTGCTGATGATGTAAGCCACTGCCTAGTTAGTGGCCACGCAGGATCTCATGACCTCCACGACATCCACGACATAATTACTGATGATGTAAGCCACTGCCTAGTTAGTGGCCACGCAGGATCTCATGACCTCCATGACCTCCACGACTTAGGGTGGTGATGCAAGCCACAATCTCAGTTCAATATATAAATAGAACTTAGATCTGACGGAAATGACACTCACTCTTTCGTTCTCTAGAGACAGAATAGATTATATAGCAAGTGTGTATTGTAAGCTGTAATCCCAGATCAAGCAATACAACTCTGCCCTCTTTTCTTTCTTCCTTCCCGTGGACGTAGATTTACTTCAGTAAATCGAACCACGTAAATTCATTGTGTCGTGATCTTTATTCTCTACCACATTTACAACATCAGAAATTCGCGGATCCATCAAGGAGTAAATCAATCAAAACTCATAAGCAATTTTTACAAAATGTTGCGCAAATCGTTTTTTGCTATTGGCACTCCTCTTGGGCCTCGTCGGCGCCGCGCGGCTCCATATCCGCCACGGCCAAAAAATATAAAAAAATTCATCAAGGCTGCTCTCTCCGGTGCTGAACTCTGCAGTTCTCAGCTCAAAAACAGCAATTTCGAGGAGAAAAAAGATTGCGAAGACGCAGAACATGTTGAGATGGCAAGAGATCTTACCAAATACGTTGTTCTGCACAAGCAAGTGCTGTCTGCCGCTCTGTTACGATCCCCCTATATCTTAGGATTCCCCAAATATTTAGTTATCTTTTTATTCCCCATATCTTTTGATTCATAGTATATTTTCATATCTTGTTTTCTTGTTCCCTAAGCTAGTATTCTAGTATTATAAATAGGGCTAGGTTGTTATCTTTTTATTCAT
>NW_024598900.1:0-17822 GCF_004379255.2 Salvia splendens | reverse complement strand
ATCATCTGAATTCATTACTTGAGCTGGAGATGAAGAGGCACCAGATACAGAGACATCAGTCTGCTGATTCAATGTGACTGAAGGAACAATGAAGGAAGAAGTGAGTGAACCATTGTCTGAATCATCAGAGGGAAAGATTGATGTGTAAGGGAAAATTTTTTCATCAAAAACAACATCTCTTGAAACAATCACTCTTCCATCTGGTAGAAGTGCTTTATACCCCTTGTGAGATGCACTATATCCCAGAAACACAGACTTTAAGGATCTACTTTCAAGTTTGTGATTATTGTAAGGCCTGACAAGAGGATAGCATAGGCATCCAAACACTCTCAAGGCTGAATAGTCTGGTTTCTTGGAGTAGAGTTTCTGAAATGGAGATATGTTATCAATCACCTTTGTAGGCATCCTGTTAATCAGAAAAACCGCAGACACAAAGGCATCATCCCAAAAACTAATTGGGAGTGAAGCTTGTGTTAGAAGAGTGAGACCTGTCTCTACAATATGTCTATGTTTCCTTTCTGCCAAACCATTCTGTTGAGGGGTGTATAGACAAGAAACTCTATGTGATATGCCACTTTCCTTAAGTAAAGAAGTTAAGCCTTGATACTCTCCACCCCAATCAGATTGTAAGCATTTAATTCTAGTTCTCAATAGGTTTTCTGATGAAGATTTGAACAATTTAAAAACATCCAATACAGCAGCTTTAGTTTTCAGCAAATATATCCAAGTAAACCTTGAATAATGATCAACAAAAGACACGTAATACTTGTAGCCATTTCTTGATGTGATGGGTGATGGTCCCCAGAGATCAGAGTGCACAAGTTCTAGAGGAGAAAGAACAGTAGATTCAGAAGAACTATATGGAAGTCTATGTGCTTTAGACACACAACAAGAATGGCACAACTGCTTTTCATTGATGGAATTGACAGAATAATTACAGCTCTTTAGAACACTCTTAACAACATCCAAAGTAGGGTGTCCTAATCTATTATGCCACAAAGCTAAGTCAAGTTTCACATCATGATTCAAGTTATGACAAGGTGCTGCAGTGACAGAACTGACAGAGTGCACAGCAGGATTGCCTTGATTGGTAGAGACAGGAAAGGAAGTGATGGTGGAGTTAGAGCTTCTCTTGATTGGTGAGTGATCAACTAGAAAGTGATATAATCCTCTGTCAAAAACTCCCTTGAGGACGATTTCCCGGGTTCCCAGATCCTTAACAAAACAGAGATCAGGATGAAACTCAAAGAACACAGAATTATCTCTAGCAAACTTAGATACGCTAAGTAGATTCTTGGTTATACTAGGAACATGTAACAGGTTTTTCAACATAAGCTTTCTAGAGAAATCAGAGTGAGGTTTCAATTCTGTCTCACCAATGTTAGAGATCATAATTGCAGAACCATTACCAAGCAGAAGCTTCTTACCTCCAGAATACTCAGCACTGGTGTTGAGGTTAGCAAGATCACCAGAAACATGGTGAGTGGCCCCAGAGTCTGGGTACCAGCTTGTTGAAGCACTAGACTCAAATCCAAAATCTGAAGGAGCCACAGAAGGAAGGGATGGAGTTACAGCCGCCTGAGCAAGATGTGCTGACGGGTTGAAATACCCATGATGCTGCTGATTCTGAGCATTTCCTCTAAACTGAGGTTGCGTTTGAGCTGGAGAGTAGTTTTGCTCAAAGCGGTGCCAACACTTAGCAGCTGTGTGACCTGGTTTTTCACACAGTTGACAGATAACTTTGTTGCTTCCTCTACCAAAACCTCTGCCTCCTCTTCCTCCTCTTTGATTCCTTGATCCACCTCTGCCATTCCCTGGATTGAAGTTGGAGTTGTAGGGGTTGAAAACCTTCTTCTGATTTCCTTGCTGCATCAAGTTGAGTGCAGGTTGTGACCCTTCTGAGCTGGAGGAATGAGATCTGGTGGTTTCCATTCTGGACTCAAAGGTCAGAAGGAAAGCTGTTGCATCACCTAGGGTCCATGAATCTGGCCTTGAGCTTATTGCACACACAGCAGGGTCATATTCTTGTCCCAAGCCTCCAAGAATGTGCATAACCTGCTCATCCTCTGATATTCTAGATCCCACAGATCCCAACAAATCAAAATAGTTCCTCATTTTCCCAATATACTCACTCATGGTGAGTGAGTCTTTCTTCAGGTTTTGCATCATTTGCCTGTACTGCATTATTTTTGCAGTAGATCTGCTTGCAAAATTGGTCTCCAAGGCACTCCAGATGTCTCTTGCTGATCTCAACCCAACAACAAGGCCGAGAGTTCCTTCTGAAAGAGAAGAAAGAAGCCAAGCTGCTACTCTTCGATCTTGCCTCTGCCAAGAAATGAAGTCTTCATTTGGAGCGACGGATCCTCCCTCACCTTCTGCAATGAAAATCGTCTGAGGTGGAGGCTGCTTTTCTCCATTCAGATAGCCTTCAAGGCCATATCCATACGCTGTGACATCCACTTGTTGTTGCCACATCAAGAAATTGGAATCAGTTAACTTAACTGAGATAGGTGGGAGTTGAGAATATTGGGGTTGAGTCCCTTGACTCTGGACAGCTCCTGTTGAAGATGAGTTGGAGCTTGCCATTTTTCGAAAACCAACAAGGAAGGGAAAAAAAAAGTAGTATAGAGACAAGATCAAAAAGATCTTGCTCTGATACCATGAAAAGATCGACACAAAACCAGGAGCAAGAAAGCAAGAGTTAACATAGCTGAAAATAGACTTGAAATTTCAAATGTCACTGTTTCATTGATTGCGTTGATATTGAATACAAGCAGCTATATATACTAGAGTATGGAACAATCTAGATCTCTCAAACAATTCTGATTACACAACTAAACACACTTAAGAATCTAATCCTAACAAACTGCCGTGCTCCTCATTCCTTGTAGCAACACGTCCTTGAACGTACGGGAGTGGTCCCATGCTTTATAAGCAACAGCTGGACATGATGCCGAACTCCCTTCTCGGCTCATAACCGAACTCCCTTCTCGGCTCATAACCGAACTCCGGCGTGCATCTTTCTTTCCAGCCGAACTCCCTTCTCGGCTCATAACCGAACTCGGACGAACTGCAGAGTGCGGAGCCGAGGCAGAGTGCGGAGCCGAGGACGAACTCGGACGAACTGCAGAGTGCGGAGCCGAGGACGAACTCGGACGTTCAATCTCAACACTTCTAACAATTATGACTATTTATTTATTTTGAATAGACCTAGTCTTCTTCGGCAGCCTTTTGACTTTCTCTACTTACACATTATATTCAACTTTATAGAAATATTAAGTAAATAACCACACTCCAAATTAAGGAAATTTAGAGATTTAGAGACAGGCAGATTCCACCATCGGCTCATAATTATAGAAAATTATAGTCACTTCATCCACTATTCTTTTTAATAATGAGCAACTACAATTTAATTGCAAAATTAGTAAAATGAGGAGATATGGAGAAAAGGTAATTGAAATAATTTTGAAATATAATGTAATTCTAGAATGAGAAACTTGTCAAATACTTAAAGAAGAAGACTAATAATTGGATAAAAAAGGAAAAAAATTAAAATATGATACGCAATTGCGGACAGATGAAATATTATAAACTGCACTAGGTGATTGTGGGATTTTGTGACAAGTTGAGGCCATTTTTTGCAGTTTTTTCTTATTCATTTTGTTTCAATCATCGAATTATTGAATTTACTATTTCCCCTTTTCAACGCCTAGAACTAACCGTTACCGCTTCTGTCCGAAAAAGGCGACACATGAGAGCATCCACATCCGTGCTCTCGTCAACGAGCATGTACGTGAGTCCGGATCAACTTTTACTCCTTGCTCTTAAGTAAGAGCACACACCACATTCGTGCTCTTCCGCAATGACAAGCTCAAGGGTCTACCATTCTATTATTCAATTTAAATAAAAATATTTCCACAATATTAAAATGCATTAAAAATAACCGGAATAATATTACAAATTACAAAATAATTAAAAATTACATAATTAAATCCTAAAAATTAAAATTTTCATAATTAAAGTCTTAAAAATTACATAATTTTAAATCCTAAAAATTAAAAATGACATAATTAAATTCATAAAATTAAAAAACCCACTACTCGTGGCCGAATTTCGCTCAAATGTGTTTGATTAGGTCTTCTTGTAACTCAACGTGGGTTCGGGTATCGCGCATTGTGTGCCTTGTTTCGATCCTCTCACCCACCGTCGTATGCACACCTAGGCGTGGGGGAAACCTCGCGGTTGAGCTTCCGGCTTCATCCTCGTCGTAAAAGCTAGACGTCCTCGGTCTTTCGTCGGCTATAATCATGTTGTGCAAGATAATACACGTGTACATGATGTCGGCGATATTTTTCACGTACCACAGCCGAGACGGGGCTTCACAATGTTGAATCGGGCTTGAAGGACCCCAAAAGCTCTTTCGATATCTTTACGAGCGGACTCTTGACGCTGCGCAAATCATCTCTCACAATGGGAGATGAATGAGAGATGATTTGATGTGAAAAATGGATGATGAATGTGTGTATTTATAGATGATTTTTTGGATAATAAAAATTAAAAAAATCCAGAAAAACGGTAAAAAACGGCCATATTTTTAGGATGCTGAAAAAATATATATTTTTTAATTTTTGGTATTATTTTCAATTTTTAAAAAAAATTAAATTTCCAACGGAAATGCCGTTGGCCAATCAGAACGCGCCACGTCAGCTGCTCGCTGGCACGGACGGACGG
This sequence comes from Salvia splendens, assembly GCF_004379255.2. Lineage (NCBI taxonomy): Eukaryota > Viridiplantae > Streptophyta > Magnoliopsida > Lamiales > Lamiaceae > Salvia > Salvia splendens. The sequence continues at coordinate 13,091 of NW_024598900.1, read as the reverse complement.
ACAGCGTCCTGCTCACCGCTGCGGATGCTCTAACTATTAATATTAAATTATCATTGTGACATTTTTACCAAGCAATTCTATATGGATTTACAATTTTCTATATATTCGGAATTAAATATCCTATTTAATTGAAGAAAAACAAATGTGAGCAGAATCTTTAGGTGTGCATTTTTTCTCCACTTCTAGAAACAATCAATTTAGGCACCAAATTACATGTTAAACCAAACCAAATTGATACAATTGAGTTTGAATAATTATAAAGGTACTACTCCTACACGTGTAGATATAGGTCAAAACGAACGCACCTGCACCGCACGAAATACTATTAAATAGAATACCCAATAGTGAAATTCCGATTTCCACACCTATAAGCCAAATGTTTATTCCAACCAAAATTGATGAAACACACGTCCCCAATAATTTTTACCTAATATTTCAATTTTAGAAATTCACTGAATTACCTTCTCCGTCCAGATGATACATTTCCTTCTTGAGACGTTTACGTATTTTCTAAAATACTCTTTATTTTATTTGCATTCATATTTTTACTCTATTCATATAAATTATATAACAACGATATATATCAAGCAAAAAAAAGTACTTAGTTTAGAATGAAACATAGACAGCATTACTTTCTTCATCCAGATAGCTGAGTTATACTCCCCCGTCTCTCAATAATTATCCAATTTAATTTTAATGTGATTTCAGGAAATGTAAGAGAAATAGATAAAATGCTTCCAATTAGTGAAATATGAGTAAAACTTTTATATACTCTTAGGTACATAGCAAAATGTGCGTGGAATGATTAATAAAATATGCAACATACTTATTATTTATTGTAAAAGTAAAAGTGAACAATTAATAGAGTCAGATGAAAATGACCGTGGATAATTAATATGAGGCGGAAGAAGTATTATTTTTTGTTAATCTTAAATATAGTTGATTCTATTATTTTTTTTGAACAATAAATTATACTATTACATTTTCATTTTAACTTTTAAAATCAATTTTTAAATTACGCATCCTAAATAAATGCTTTAAATAACTTGGAAGATATGAATATTACTCATTTTCTCTGTTAACCCAAGTAGCTTGAGACAGATAACATTTGTTTAATATTAATTGCTTAGAGATGTGTGCCAACTGGATAATTCTGTTATCCAACATCTATCATTTTTCAATAAAACCACTAAATTTCAATGTGTAAATAAAAAGTATGCATATGTGTTGTCTATATTCATAATGGGTATTTATGTCCTCTTCAATTTGCCCACATCCACACTTGTCCAGCTGCCTCCAGATTCATAAATATTCATTTTTTTTTCATTTTCGGTATTTAATGATATTTTTATATTTGTTTTTACTCTTTACATGTTCATGTTAAATTCCAGATTTCAACAATACTTCCTAATGTTCAGCTGGCTATCATTTCCGCTTCAAAACTGGTAAGTATTTTTTTTCTTCCCTCCCTTTTTCATTTTATAGTATACTAGCTTTTATCAAATACTTGTAATTCTATTTATAGTACTTACACGGTTACTCCAGTAAATACTACTAGTATTGCAGTATCATTTATTCTATTTAAAAGAATAATCTTCATTTTTATGTTTATTTTTATTATTATTTTTATTTATTGAGAATATTTTTTCTGTTAGATTTTTACTATGGTCCCCGCATTAACTTTCGGAATATATGGTCCAATCACCGGTATCAACTTCCGTAAAATCAGCAGAAATCTATTTTTAGTAATTTCCATCTTCCAAAAGCCGAGGTGAAAAAAATAGTCTCAAGATCAGCCATGGCCTCGACCTTCGAGTTTCACGATAATCACTCCCCCATACTTGCACGCAATGCTCCTCAGATCTCAACACAAAGATGAAAAATAACATTAGTAAAAATTAATAACAGCAACGAAATAGTAATGAAATATTGAAACAAACGACCGGAACTTACCTCATACGAGCCGACGGACGGAACGTAAAATTGACACGACCGAACGGAACTTACCTCATACGAACAGCGACGGAACGGACGAACGGATTCAACGGATAACGATACGATACACGTAACGGAATTGGTGATATTTTCAACCAGCACCAAACACTAAATCATCACGCAATCATCTTGATCCTTGGATTTAGATTCAAATTATAGTTTCATCCTCTTGCTATGTGAAATTCGATTGGATTCATTTTAATTAGATCGAGAGTGCTCTAGTTTCAAATCCAATACGTTCTTCATTTGGAAATCATATGTACAACCAACACAAACATCAGCTTCCCTGTTCCAAAAATTGCTCAGGTGTCGCCGCTGCGGATCGTAAGCGACTGGTGATTTTCGAGTATAACCAAACCTGCATATTCGGCTTGCTCCTTCAGATGTCGTCGGCGCTGGACATGACCGAGAGCCGGCTCTGCCGCGGCCGGAAATCGGCTCGGCGACGCTGCTGGTGCGAGGACGGGCGAATCAAAGCCGCGAGGGCTCGCTTCACCAGATCTCCCTCCACAGTGCCGATCCGCACCAGAGAATTCGTCATCGCAGATCGCCTCATGTTCAACCGGTTCGGCGAGTAGGAAATCGATTGATTACCACCACCGCTGTTTTTGTGCAAAGCGCATCGAAACGAACCTGGATGATTCGTCGGCGAGCACAGGCATGTCCTCTTCTGAATATTCCCGCCGCTCCTCTGCACGACCTGGTTCCGCGGCGGCGGCGCCGCGATCGAGCGCCGCGGTGATATAGATCTGTCGATCGCGAAGCGAACGGACCGCGACGGAGGCGGCGGGACAGGCCGTGGAGGTTGACGCGCGTCGGCGACGCCGCGCGGCGCTGGTTGAAGAAACCAGCTGAAGGAGACGACGAATAGTAGCTGGACGAGGCGAACGGTGACGAATCCGACGTCATGAGCGAGGAATTCCGGTGAGCGGCGGCGGCACGGTGCCCCGCCATAACCGGGGCGCTCGACCTTCTAGAAGACGTAGCCATTGGTTTTTCCTTTTCCCTTGTTTCCTCTCGAAGAAAGGTATTGTTTCTAGGGAAAGAGAGGAGAGAGGGAATATTTTAGTGGTATTTTTCTAAAGTGCGCTGTGGCTCTTCAGTTTGGCAAACCTAGTTGGTGTCAAAGGGCAGATTTATAGTTGGGGAAGGCGATGGCACGTCCGTAAATACGAGGCAAGGAGAGGGGTAGTGCGGGGAAAGGGAGGGCAAAGTTTGGTCTGGAGGTGGGGTCCAGCATCAAAAAGTATCATCGCGGGAATCTCATCCAACGGCTGCGAAGCGATTTTAATATGCCGGAACGACACGAGCTGAAGTCGTTTTAGAGCATAAGCAATGACGCTCGTCCCGGTGGAATTCCGACCGGCATATCGGAATTTCAATCGGACGTCCGCCATTGTGCATGGTAGGCACGGATACGGAATTTCGTCGAGGACACCGCAGTTTTCGTCGCGACGCAGCGCGGACGTTCGCCATTGCGTTGACTCCCACGGACGTCAGTGCGGAATTCCCGTTTATTGCATTAAATGTTTTTTTTAATTTCTATAAATACGTCCCGTTGAACTTCATTTCATTCGCATCACTTGTATTATCGAGTATCTCTCTCTAAAAATACATTTCTTTCGAAGAACAATGGAGCACCATGATAACGATTCCCCTGCCACTAGCAAGTCACCGGCGCCTTATTTTCCCGTCGGCAAGAGTGCCGGAATGTCGGGGATGATGCCCCAATCTCAAATGCCATCGAGAATGATGCTCGGGTACTACAATATGTACACGCAGTGGTATGAGATGATGCCCCAAATGCCTGGGGCGAGTGCCGGAATGTTGGGGATGATGCCCGGAATGTCGGGAATGATGCCCCAAATGCCGATGATGATGATGCTCGGGATGATGCATGGATCGCATGTCACAGCGGGGGAGTAGGCAGGGGGTCCCCCAATCGCCGGTGGACAACGTCTATCGGGTTGTCCAACGACACTATATGGATTTACTGTCGACGGACAACCCGACGAGTTCTCCTCTCGAGACTCAGTTCACTGGCAATGACACGTTCTCGCTCGAGGAGTTGGGGATTCTCCGATCCGGAATTCTCCCACCGACGCACCACCGATGAAAGTGAGGAGTGGGGACAAGGCGAAGGAGGGGACGGGGCGTCCCGATGTACGGTGGTGAGCAGAGGGCCGCTGAGGTGGGGAAGGATCCAGCGGGAACAGGAGGGCCGTTTGGATCATGAACGAGTGCGTCGCGCTGACGAATGCGTGGATCAGTGTAGTGGATGATCCTTACGTCGGGTCAAACCAGCACATCAACCGGATGTGGTGGCGCATTAGCCAAAGCTACCTCCAGTTCAAACCGCCATGGGAGAAGCCTCACAACGGAGAGCAATGCCGGAAACAGTGGGATCGGCTGAAGAGGCAGCTCAGCCGATTTGCCGGCATTTACACAAACAACCTCCGCTCGGTAACCAGCAGCATGTCTGCCGAGGATGTGAAGCTCCTGTCTCATCAGCAGTCCCCCGACACTCAGTTGGGCTTCGGGGAATTCAAATATTGGGCGGTGTATCTTGTGGTGCAGTCTTCGGTCAAGTTCACTGCAGGTGTTGAATCTGGCTGGCCGAAGCGGATAAAGATCAGCGACTCTGGAGAGTACAGTAGCAGTGTCGGTTCCATGGAACTCCCCCCGCTGAGGCAGAGTTCCCGACACCCACATCGTCGGCCCGCCGCCACCGCCCGGTTGGGCAAAAGTCCGCGGCGCGGATGGCGAGGGGAAGCACCAGCGGATCCGCCGAGGCCCAATCGGCAGCACCCGCCCAAAACGATCCTGAGAACCCCTCACTCGCTCGCATCGCGACACATGAAACCTTGTTACGTGCAATGGTTGAATGGCGCCAATCGACCGACCCCAATTACAAGCGGTCGCTTAAACCCCTTATCAACAGTATGCAGCGCGATTTGGGGTTCGGAGACATGTCGGACGGTGACGGCGGCGGGGAATCCGAGGAGTTAGAAGCCGATTTTTATTTTAATAATGTAATTTTTTTAGTAGTTATGTATTTTTTTTATAATGAAGTATGTTTTTTTTAAAATAAAGTGGTTGCATTTTCTCCGTATTCGTGTCGACTATTTAATTCCGTAAATTTCTTACTTTCGGAAATTGTTTAATTTGTGAATTTGTGAATTTTTTTAATTGTAGGAAGTCCTTCGGGATGTCTTTGCGGATGTCCGCCACTGTCCAGTGGAAATTCCTTATGACGTGGCAGTGCAGTGTGAAGTCCGTATGACGTGACATGAGATGTTTTTGGAAATTTTGCGGGAAATTCCGCGCTATTGGTGTAGCTCTTAGGCCATCCACAACGCCGTTCCTATACCGTTCCTTAAACCACTATTTGAGGGCCCAATGTACTTTTTTACTTCATTCATTAACTAAGGAATGGAACCTGCAACCCTCCGTTCCTTAACCGTTCCTTAAATTACTATTCATTCAATTTCATTTTTTTTTATTTCCAACCCAATTCAATTTAAATAAACACACTTTAATAAAAAAACAAACACACTTTATTAAAAAACACACAACATTAAAAAAAATTCAACTTAAACTTAAAAAAAATAAAAAAAAGCACACAATTAAAATCCTAAAAAATAAAAAACACAAAATAAAAAACACACAATAAACGTGGGAAAATAAAAAAACTACTCCGCCGGCGAATCATCCTCCGGAGGCGGTCGAGGTTTAGGGGAGAGGAGAAGACCAAGTAGTCCTGCCATATGCACAATTCCGTTTCCACCAGCCCGTGAATTGGGCGTACGAGAAGCGAGAAGTGTCCGCCATTGTGGTGGTTTATGTACGCCACCATAAGTGTGTCTGAGCCTCATCTGCTGACGTGTCCCACTCGCGGAATTGGAGAGGAATTGATGTTGATTTAGGAAGAGTAGATGTGTAGTTGTGTGTGAAATGTAATAAATTAGGTGTATTTATAAATAGAAAATAAAAATAAAAAAAAATTTAAAAAAAGTTTAAAAAACGGTAATATTACAGTTAATTTTTTTTAAAAAAATTATTGCGTCATCTGCTGACGTGACCCACTCGCGGGCCGCGAGTGGGAAGCACGCACGAAGCGGGGAGCGCCACGTCGCCCCAGTGCGTGGCGGCACAAGCCGTGCCGCGTTACGTGCCGTCGGCACCCGGCACGGAATGAGAGCGGAATGGTCGCCGCAACGCGTTCCGCGGCGAAACCGTTCCGGCGGAACGGCACGCGGAACGCCAGCGGCACGCGTTGCGGGTGCTCTTAAGCAATGAAATGCTTCGACCGTTACGGCCTAGCCGCCACGTATTACTGTAGGGTTGATTTACGGCTCGCAAATCGACATGGAAAAGATAACTAGATAAGTTTAATGTTTGATTTTTAGGATAATCCTAAAAAAGGGTTAATTTGCTTTATTCAATATTATAAAATTCGAATTGATTTTTAGAATTATCTCATAGTTTGTCTATGCTTTTGCGAATGGACAAGAATGATCTCACTTTGAAATTTATATTACAGTATAATGATAGTTATTTCGTTCGGAATCAAACAGTGCATAAAGCTAATTTTTGAATAAAAATATGACAAAAGATTATAGAAAATTTAAGTGACCTCTGTTGGAAATTATTTATCATCATATCTTTGAGAATACCTAATTGAATATAAATAAAGCAAAATTTTTGAACATCATGTATTTTACGTATTAATAATGAACATAATGGATCGAAAACTTACCTTTATGACCCATAGCGGAAGCGATTAGGGAAGATGGAGAGAACTTCCTCGGACTTTCTTTGATGTAGTGACGCAACTCCAACTCCAAGGATTTGTTTTTCTGTGTTTACGTGTTCTCTGTAATTTGTGTGATTTGATGAGATCACCACACTTGTATTTATAGACAGAGAGGACAAATCCATATATATCAAACCTTAATGCCCTTTCCATCAAAGTGACTATTAAAATAATTAATATGGACGCATTCTTATTGATCAAGAATATACTATTAATTGATCACAATCAATTCTAATCAAGTCATAAATATATGTATGCACGTTTCTTTCCTTAATAATCAAAGGAATCAAATAATCCTTTCACTTAATAACTCAATCAAATACGCATACATATACAATAATTATGTTAATATATTCTTATTTTCCTTATTAGCAATACACTAATAGTAAACATATATATTAGTCAACAATTAATGACTAATTAGGAAACATCACATTTAAATCAATGCATTCAATTGATAGCTAATTAATTAAGGAAAATGTGTATTACACCAAGTTAATGTATTATATTAAAAATCCAATTATATTTAGGATTCTATCCATGTAATTTATCTTGCAGAAATAAAATTTTCCTTGACTTCACTTAGATATACAATTAGTTTGTTATATCCAACTCTTGATTTTCCTGTATTCTAACACAAACAACTTGTCACGAATCAAAGAATCATGGGTGTGGTTACGGCTCGAGCCGAGGACCTTCTCCCTTGTAGCGCAGGCAGCTTAGCGAGCCGCCATTGCGGATGCTAGTAATAAACAAGTTAATAGCCGAGAAGCTTAATCTAATTTAATACTATAATGGTATCAATAGGAAATTTGAAAAATCTCTTTTTTAATAGTAGTATTAGATAAAATATTAAATTGAAATATAATATTGGTTGGGGGAGTTGAGAAGTTAGTGACATTCTCCAACCTTTGGAGATATATAAGGCCAAAATAATTCATATCAAAATAGTCGTCTAAACCAACTCTTACTTGCACCATCCGTTTTATATAACTATTGCACAATCTTACTTTCGTGAGTCGCAATTTCTCATTAAGAAAAGCATAATTAATAATTAATTAATTAATGACACAGTATTTTTGGAGGAGATTTGGACTAATCTAAGTTGACATGCAAAATATTTCAAAAATTCGAAACATATTTTGAAATAATCCAACAATGAATCACATCTTCGCAAATCCTACGTGTGTACAAGTATTCAATCTTTAATTAATTTTAGTAATACTTATTTTCAGAACAATAATTACGAATCAAATAAAACTTGAAGGGGAAAAAAATACCCTAAGAAAATATTAAGTTTTTATGACAAAATATAGTTAAATATAAATAAAAAAAATTTGAATACAATAATATCAAGTAGTGGTATAAACCTAAAGCATGGATACTAGCATGATGAACTTATGCTCACTACATAGTTTCATTTTTTTTTATTTACAAGAATAAAATTGTAAATTGATACCAACAAGTTGATGTTATCCAAAATGAGATGAGGAAGTTGACGTTATATAGCACTTTTTTTTCTTCACTATGGCCTACCATGTTTAAGACACTATTTTTAATAATACATCTATTCTATTTGAAATTGTTAGGCGCCTTTCGTGTAGTACTTTGGATAAGTTTTTGGTTTTTCCAAATATAGAATGATGATGATTAATGAATTAGTACATTTTTGGTCGAAAGTAAAAAAAAAAATATTTAATTGCAATTATCAAATGTAGAGTAGTGGTGGTTTGCAATATTTCATATCTTCATTTGAAGGGGGTGAGTAAAGTTGTAATTCGCTTCGATTAATTTTCACTGATGATTTTGTTAAGTGTGTGAGAAGAAAAGATGGTGCGAGTAATAAAAATATTTGGTGAAATGCAAGTTAGTAGTAGTTCAATAATTGCTAGTTTAGTTGTAGCAATCTTTCTACTCAAATTGTCAACAAATTATTGAATGCCATCTCATCTTATTGACACCATTTTCAAAGTATTATCGTTTTTATTGACAAAATGATATATAATGAAATTGACAAAAGATAAATCAGACGGAAAGTTATCTGTTTTTGTTGAGAATGGGTCATTACATATATGTGGAATTGGGTGTGAAAATTTTGAAATTTTCTTGGTGTATGTCTTCTTCAATTAGGACCAATAATTTTGTGACACAAGCTATTAATTTTACACATATTATCATTTTCAGTTTAATGAATTCAAATAAAATTGAATAATAATATTGTTTCTTTAAATAAGATACTTAATCTTGAAATAATATTATGTTTTCTCTTTGGTGATGTGGGCTGTGAGATATAATAATAGAAGGGAGTAAATATTTCAAATATGTTGAAGGAGTATTTTGGAAATATGACATGAACTTAGTGGATTAATAAAAAATATAATAAAAATAAAGATGTATTCGTTAAGACTTCTATATGTTGAACAGCCATTTATAAAGTGATAAAAAATTGTAACAATGACATTTGCCTCTATCTCTCTATTTATAAGAGTCGTCTCTTTCACGTAGGCTGCACTCTTATATATGTAAACTTTATCATAAAGAAATGTATATACATAATAAATGGAATAATATAATCAAATAAAACCAAATAAAGCTACTCGATGCTGATTCGGCATTACTATAATAAAATTCATCGACGTAGGATGTAAATTTTGGCCACTGATTTTATTTAATTGTTTGAATAGATTTGTATAATAGTTAGTTGTAATCGGGTAACGGAATGGACCATAATTGTGCGATATATTTGATTTACTACTCCATTTAGCATTGATTAATTCATTTGACTCATCAATATATTTTGAAAGTGTATTAATATGCATCTTGTATTTATTAATAATTAAACCAAGTTTGGGTAAAAGTTCATATAAACGGCCACATCGAAACGCTTTTTCTTTCAATAATATTCTTTTTATTACATAACCAATAATTTATTACTATTTGTGAGTTCTATGGATGTAACAATACGCATGTGAGACTTTTTGTGACATTGATTCACACAAGACTTTCGATAATTTGAGCATTTTGAGAAATAAAATACAACTATTTCATCCATAAAAAGGCTTATTTGTGAATGATACTCCTATTTTAATAATGTGTAATAAAACATGATAGTCAAGGAAAAAATAATAGTTAAATAAAGTTCCATGAATAAAAATGATAGTAATAATTTTGGTGATGGAAAAAATAAAATGAAAAATGAGATTATTTTTTTTGTAGACAGACGCAATATAAATTATTCGGTCTCGATCCATATATATATATTATATATATATATATATATATATAATATTTAATTTTCATAAGTCTATGTGAAAGTGTGTCCATTGCAAACTACTGGAGCTCGGCTCTGAGCTCGGAAATGAAAGCTCGGCTTTGAGTCCGGTTGTGATCGAGTGGTGGAGCCTCGGCAGCTCCGAGAAGAGATCAAGAAATAAAGCTCGGCTTTGAGCTAGCCGAGAAAGGCAGTTCGGTTGATAACCGAGAAAGGCAGTTCGGTTGATAGCCGAGAAATGCAGTTCGGTTGCTAACCAAGAATGGCAGTTCGGTTGATAGCCGAGAAATGCAGTTCGGTTGCTAACCAAGAATGGCAGTTCGGTTAGCAGAGCAGCGGTTATAACTAACTTTGGGAAATAGAAGTTAGTTGGATTTTATTTCTTGATTGCATCTTGTATAAATAGCTCGATAGAGCTCAGTAGTGAGAGACGCAGAACACAGATTACACACACAATTAGAAGAGAATTCTTGCACTAGCTAGCGTTTGCTTAGAGTGATAGATTGTGAGTGTGAAGTTCTTGTATTGAGAGTTCCATCAATAAGATTCCGGTCATCTTCTCCGTGGACGTAGGTGGATTATCACCGAACCACGTTATATCGTTTGCGTGCTTTATTTCCTCGTTCGTGCGTGTGTGAGATCGGCGGTATCACGACCCAACAAGTGGCGCCGTCTGTGGGAAGAGGTTCCGTTGTATAAGCTGATCTTGGCGATTGCCCACCGCTCGTTTTGAGAAATGTCTACAGCCAAGTTCGAGGTGGAAAAGTTCACCGGGAGAAACGATTTTGGGCTGTGGAGGCTGAAGATGAAGGCCATCTTGATGCAGCAAGGCCTATGGGATATCTTGAAGAATGAAGGTGACGCTAAAGAAGGCAAACCTGATGCTGATGAAAAGGAGAAGCAAAGGCTTCAAGATATGCAGTATAAGGCTTATAGCACCCTGATCTTGAACCTCACGGACAGGGTGCTAAGGGAAGTTTCCAAGGAGGAGACGGCTGCAGGAGTATGGGGAAACTTGAGTCATTGTACATGACCAAGTCTCTGGCGAACCGGTTACATTTGAAGCAAAGGCTTCTTGCTTTCAAGTTTTCAGATGGAAGAGCATTTCTGAACAGCTCGAGGAGTTTGGGAAATGCATAGGATGATCTTGAGAATATCGATGAGGTCATTAAAGATGAGGATAAGGCATTGATGTTGCTCAATTCCCTGCCTAAAAGTTATGAGCACTTCAAGGATGCAGTGCTTCTTGGAAGAGAAACCAAGGTCACCTATGAAGAGATTCATTCTGCATTGAAGATGAAGGAATCGCAGAAGGCTAATAACAAACAAAACTGATCCAGTAGCTGAGAGTCTGCATGTGAAAAATAATCAGAATAAAAGGGGTTCCAAGAAGAAGTTCCAGAAGAAGGAAGAAGGTGGAGTATGGAAGGAGAAGAGAAGCTGTCACTACTGTAAGAAACCGGGCCATTTAAAGAAGCATTGTTTTGCTTGGAAGAGGAAACAAGCAAGAAAAGGCTGGGAACATAGAGACTGCTGATCTGGCTCAGGATGTTGAAGATAATGAAGCTTTTGAATATCCACTCAGGGGCCAAGATTGAAGAATGCTGGATCATGGATTCAGGGTGCTCCTTCCACATTTGCTCACACAAATCTTGGTTCCAAGAATTATCAGCTTGGAAGGAAGGTCAGTGATCTAGGAAATGATCAAGTGTCAATGTGCAATGTCAAGGGCATTGGGAACATCAGATTGAGGATGAAGGATGGAGTATGAAGACTCTCACAGAAGTCAGATTCATTCCTCAAATCAAGAGAAATTTGATATTCTCTTGGAATGCTAGAGTCAAAAGGGTGCAGATTCAACTCTGGTGATGGGATCCTCACAGTAACAAAAGGCACCAGAATTGTGATGGAGGCCCAGAGAAAGAACAGCCTATACTATTTGCTGTGGTGAAACCGTGGTTGATGCTGTGAATCTTGCCCAGACAGAAGACCTGCATCTATGGCATGCCAGGGACATGTGGGGTGTGGGTGAGAAAGGCATAAGAGAGCTGGCTAAACAAGGAGTGATGAAGTTAAGTGCATCAGACAGCCTAAAGAAATGTGAATCTTGCATTCTAGGAAAGGCAAAGAAGCTGCCATTTTCTGGTGGGAAACACACTTCATCAGCCCCATTTGTGTTGCCCACAGTGACTTGTGGGGGCCATCCCAAACTGAATCCATAGGTGGAGGTAAGTATTTCATCTCCATCATAGATGATTACTCAAGAAAAGTGTGGATTTACATTCTAAGAGAGAAGTCCCAAGCTTTTGAAAAATTTAGAGAATGGCATGCTAGATATGAGAATGAAAAGGGCTCAGTGCTTAAATATCTAAGGACTGATAATGGCATGGAGTTTCTGTCTGCGGAGTTTGATAGTTTCTGTAAGGTGAAAGGGATAAGAAGGCATAGGACCGTGCCAAGAAATCCTCAACAGAACGGGCTGGCAGAAAGAATGAATAGGACATTGCTAGAAAGGGTGAGGTGCATGCTATTCTACTCTGGGAATGCCAAAGAGATTCTGGGCAGAGGCTGTCTCTACTGCAGCTAATCTGATCAATAAGTGTCCATCATCTGCTTTATCCAATGAGACCCCAGATCAAAGATGGTATGGAAGCCTAGGTGATTACTCAGCCTTGAAGGTGTTTGGGTGTGCTGCTTATGCACACATTAAGCAGAGTAAATTGGAGCCAAGGGCAAAGAAATGTGTGTTGTTGGGATACCAAGATGGGGTAAAAGGATACAGATTGTGGAATTGGATAGAGAAGGCAGAAATATCATTGTGAGCAGAGATGTGACATTCAATGAAGAGGAGATGCCATTTAAAGATGTGGGAAGCCCTCTGGTGGTGCAGTAGCTCTGAAATGCAAAACCTTGAGTTTGGTGGAAATCTGCTGGAACAGACACTGATGAGGATGTTGTGATCACAGGAAATCAAGAAGAAGGTGGAGCAACTAGCTCTCACATACTCAG
>NW_024598899.1:0-19029 GCF_004379255.2 Salvia splendens | reverse complement strand
TCTTCAAGATCTTAGCAACTAGTGCAGATGAAGATGGCAAGGTTACGTATGGAGTACACTTTGTGGTCCATTCTTATACCTCCATATTGTGCTTTTCTTGACATCTGAGCTTCATTTCTGATCAGTTCCAGTTTAATCAATTTCTGTTAGGTCTATGTGTCAACAGTGCAGGCACGGAGATATCCAGTGACCGGTGTGCAATTTCACCCAGAGGTATTATCTATTGAATAAATCAAGCTTTTCAACACTACTGCATAGACTTTTATATCCTCATTTCAAAGCAAATCACTGCACTTAATTTAGAAGCATGAACTTTCTGAAACCTGAGATTATACAAGGATCAATAGCATCTACTGATTCAGCAATTCCTCATTGGAGGGGAGAAGTTTATTTTGACATGAATCATGAATGTGACTTTTATTGACAACATTTTTTCTGAAGGCCCATTTCAATTTTCTCACCTTTTGCATGATAATTTAAACCTAGAAAATTTGGAAGATATTCATCAATATAGTATTTTGGAACATCCTAGGTAAGAGAACTATAGTTCTTGTCCTTCATTGTCGAGGGGATTTATTCTTTTGCAATCATCTATGTTGTAAGAGTAGCTAAGAAAACACATTTTGCTGTGTGTATTTATTGAAGTGATAATGTTTGGTTTGAAATGTCACGTTCCACATATCTGGTCCAGAAAAATGCTTTCGAATGGGGCTTATCAGGGATCCCACACTCGGAAGATGCAATTCAAGTCTCGCAACAAATTGCTAACTTTCTTGTAAGGTAAAAAAAAATTCAGCCCGACGAAGTATTTTGTCAACGCATACGACATATATGATATCAAAGATGCCAGTTTTTCTAACATGTTAATTCTGATCAAACCCAATAGATATGATTAAAAAATGCCAGTTTTTTCTAACATGTTAGTTCTGATCAAACCCAATAATAGTTGTTGATTATGTATGTGTTCATGTTTGCATCAACAAATTGAAAATCTCCCTATTAATTGTGTCTCCCATTATTTCTCAGGGAGGCCAGAATGTCCTTGAACAGGCCATCCTACCAGGAAGTTCTTGACAACCTCATATACAATTACACTCCCACTTATTGTGAAAATCTGGGTATCTCTTTCTACTCTGTATCTATGGACTCGGTTGATGTGAAATGAATGTACTACTAATAAATAATAAATAAATAAATAATAAATAAGTAAATAGGTTGGTTGTGATGGTTTGGGATTTTGCAGGCGAGGGTTTGATGAGGTATATATTTTCAGCTAGTAGGCGGCTGGATTGGATACTCAAGCTCCGGATATTATACGTAACGTGTACATATCGCACTGTTAAATCAAGTCAACAACTATTTAATACACATTAAAACAATTATATCCTGTAATATTGGACTTTCAAGCTATTTATGTATGTGAAGAAGTACTATTTACATTACATATATGGTAGATCCGAATAAATTATTTCTCTAGGAATTGATAACTAAAATGGATGATGGTTTTGTATGGCATCTAGTTATTATAATATCATAATATGGACAATGCATTCACATGAAGATGTTCATTGTACTAACTTCCAATTTTTCATTCCGTAAAATCAACAATACGTATACCATTCATTTGGTCAAAGATTGATTCATACCCTACTACTTGTCCGTCTTTAGAAGTCTCATTCGAGTTCATGTATTGACATGAAGATATTCATTGTACCAACTAGCAATTTTTTCAATCTGTAAAATCAACAATACGTAGACCATTCATTTGGTCAAAGATTGATTCAGACAATATTATTTCCTTTGTCCCCTTAAAGACTCTCATTTGAGTTCAACATGAATTTTAACAAATGTAAAGGAAAGTGAGTAAGAAAAGAGAGTGGAATGTGGGGTTTATTTTTATATATTAGTTTTATAATAGAATGAGAGTGGAATAAGTTAGTAGAAAGTGATTTCCATCTAACATTTATAGTAAAAGTAGACTCCTAATGGTGAATGGAATAAAATGATAAATTGAGATTCCTAATAGCGGATGGATGGAGTATAAACTTACCTAACTTTTTGTTGCTTAAATTACTTTGATCACGTCCTCCATTATTGTAGCCACGTTTTCAGTCCTTTTCTCAAAAAAGGAAAAAACAATAAGAAAAAACTTAAAACGATAACGATGGTGAAAAAAGTTGAGAAGTTGACCACCAAAATGAAATTCAACGCATTTCATCTGTCTAGTTTGATTTAAAATTTTCTATACATAATCAAACGCAAAATCTAAATTTTGTACAAACATATGCTGACATTTTTTATTGTTATTTTATCATCTAGTGATATTTTTTAACGGTCCAAATCATAATTTAGAATTGATGCAATATATAGAGTTTGCATTTCATCACAACCCTACATCAATAAATATATATTTGTTCATTCACTACAACTATTTTCAGTGCACAGTGGATTGTGTGGATACAAACCAACTATTCAGTCTAACATAATTTGAACAGGATAGATTTATCACATAATACTCACTCCTATAAATGCTAAGAAGAATTTTATCTAAGATTAAATTAGTTTTTTTTTGTTATTGTTTAGTTACCTATATTATGTACTGTATTTTATAGTTTTAATAAGATATTTGGTAGATAAGATTAAAATTAATATCAATTAAAATTTATTAACAAACTGAAAAAATTAATTAGAATTGATTAGTTTCACTTATTAAAAATATGAATAAATGTAGCATACTTTGGGAATGAAATTAATTAAGGTAATAATATGATTTATCAATTAATGACAAGTTTAGTTAATTGATTGTGCTTACTTTTATTTATTTATTTAGATAATATAATTAGCATGTTGATTGTGATTTATTAATTCAAGGTTTGAGAAAAATTAGACCTTTATTGCTTGAAATTTCTAAAATGTAGACTAATCTTTTGTTTTAGGATGAAATTCGGATTCCTAAAACCTAATTAGACCAATCGATCTTTCATCACTGTTTACCCACTACCATTGCATCTGTCTTCTTCTCTTGATTTCTCTATTTCTCTTTTGTAAAGTCTCTGCCGTGGGGTTGGTGTGGCTTTTCTTCATTCACTTTGTTAAGATCATGATTTTCTGTTGCATGCAACGCGTAGGAGGTGAGCGCATTCTTGCGATGGTAAGGAAGTGCAGCCTTGTAGCATCCACAATAGCGCCTAGCCGAGCGCCGGCGCTAGGCGGTCTATTGCAGCCGCCCAACGATTTTCGCGAAAAAAAACCGCCTAGCGCTCGGCGGTTCCGTGGCGCTAGGCGGTGCGCTAGGCGATCCGCTAGGCGCTATTGCAGCGTCCGGATCGCCTAGCGCACCGCCTATCGCGAATTTTTAAATTTTTTTTGTTTCTGAAACACTATATATACACGACTTGCCCGTCATTTTCATTCGCACCACTTGTATTAACGAGTACTCTCTCTATCTTAATTTTTGTACAAGATCAACACCTAGAAATGAGTAACGCCGGTGGTAGTGGTGGGAGTGGTGGGGATGCTGAGGAGTACGAGCGTATAATGAACGAAGCGCTAGAGGCCTATACGAACCGTGAGATTGATCAATGGATGCAGAGGGCCTTGCAGCCGGCGGTACCTCGACCTCGACCAGTGGTACACCGCCGAGCGGTGATTGATCGTGATCACGTAGCTGCACATCAGCGCCTATACGAAGACTACTTCGCACAGGAGCCGCGGTTCAACGCCAACCTTTTCAGGCGCCGTTTTAGGATGCGCAGGTCCCTGTTTATGTGTATTGTTAACGGATTGGAGCAACGATATCTGTATTTCCGCTTTAGGCACGATGCGTCTAGCAGACCCGGCCACACTCCTATTCAAAAGTGCACTGCGGCAATCCGGCAGTTGGCCTACGGAGGCGTTGCATACATGTGGGACGAGTACCTCCACATCGGTGAGACGACTGCCCTGGAGTGTATGAAGTATTTCTGTCAGGGCGTGATTGAAATATTCGGTGATCAGTACCTTCGAAGCCCTACCCCCGATGACTGCCGGGATCTGCTGCGGATGCACGGGGAACAGCATGGGTTCCCAGGGATGTTAGGCAGCATAGATTGTATGCATTGGGAGAGGAAGAACTGCCCCGCCGCCTGGAAGGGGATGTACACTACCGGCTACAAGGGAAAGAATCCCACGATGATCCTCGAGGCCGTAGCTGATTACCGACTGTGGATTTGGCATGCGTATTTTGGGATAGCCGGTTCGAAAAACAACCTCAACTTCCTCAACTCATCGCCACTTTTCAACGAGCAGTGTCAGGGTGTCGGTCCGGCCATCAGTTTTGTCGCCAACGGCAACCGACATGATATGGGCTACTACTTGGCGGATGGGATATACCCTAGGTGGCCCGTCTTTGTGAAGACGATCCGATGCGCATCAGATGAGCGGAAGGCCTACTTTGAGGCACGGCAGGAGTCGGCGCGCAAGGACGTGGAGCGCGCATTTGGTGTGCTCCAGTCTCAATGGGCGGCAGTTAAGGGGCCAACGCGTTTGTGGCATGTCGTCTGCATTGCAGATATAATGTACGCCTCTATTATCTTGCACAACATGATTGTCGAAGATGAAGGTGGACAACTGACTGATTGGGCCAACGATGATAATGAAGCCAGTCTAAGCCACGGCGTGGCCGGCCCCAACGTACGGAGTGGGGTACCTCACGATGAAGACGACCGCCTCCAAGCACATGCCGACATGCGCCAAACGGAGGCTCATATTCGACTCCAAAAGGATTTAATTGAAGAGTTATGGGCGCGGAGGACTGCACGACAGTAGTTTTTTTTTGTTAATTATGTAATTTTTTTAATTAATGTACTTTTTAAATTTTAATAATATTATTGAATTTTCTTGTATATGTATCGTAAATTAAATTGGTATTTTGTGTGATTGTTAATTATTTGTTTTATATAATTTTGAGTGATGTGGCTATTGATGTGGCTGAGCTATTTATGATGTGGCTAGGCTATGGCTGGGCTATTTATGATGTGGCAGGAGGATTTTTAGTGTTGATGATGTGGCAGGAGGAGTTTGTGGCTAGGCTATGGCTGGGCTATTGTTGGGCTATTCCTATTGCTGGGCTATTCCTATTGTGGATGGCCTAAGAGTAAATAGGATTTCAATAAGGCACATGTTCACTCCGCGCTGGCGGGCTGAGGTGGAGAGCTGATGTGGCATAAGCGTGAATGTATGAGATTTAAATAGGACAAGACCACCACCTTTCCAAGCATGGTATCACAGCCTGGTTGCCTAAGAGCATCACCAATAAGAATAGCCCAGCCATAGCCTAGCCACAAATTCCTCCTGCCACATCATCAGGACAAGCAACTGGGCAAGCAATAGCCCAGCCACAATAAACAAAAATATTAAAAATAAATAATTAACAATCACACAAAATACAGAATTAAATTTACGACACATATACGGAAAAATTCAATAATAATATTAAAAATTAAAAAAGTACATTAATTTAAAAAAATCTAACGACGTGCAGTCCTCTGCGCCCACAACTCTTCAATTAAATCCTTTTGGAGTTGAATATGAGCATCCACTTGGCGCATGTCGGCATGTGCCTTGAGGCGGTCGACTTCATCAGCATCGTCATTGGCCCAACTAGTCAGTTGTATACCTTCATCTTCAACAATCATGTTGTGTAGGATAATACAGGCGTACATTAAAACAAGTGGTGCGAATATGCTTATGACGTGCAAAGTGTTGGATATTTTAGTGTAATTGGATTAACTTGATTGATCAATATGATCATAATGAGACATCAAATAAGTTGGAAGTGCGGAGTGTACACTTATTTGAATTCGTTATGATTAGACGGGGTTAGGGGGCAGCGCCCCCGAGTAGCGGGGTCCAAGGGGCGGCAGCCCCTGGCTGGGGTCGAGATATAGACATACAGATCGCGTATATATAGTGTTTCAAAAAATAAAAAAAAATGTGCTGGCCTATCGCTCACCGATCGGGAGCCTGCAATGGCGGCCAGCCGATCGGCGAGCGCATCAGCCAGCGCCCGAGGACCAGCGTGCGCTCGCTGTTTTTCTCGCCGATTTGGCACTCCCCGGCTGCAATGGTTCGGCGAGCGGACTGGCGAGAGCCAGGGATCGGCTAGCCGGTGGGGTTGCCGCCATTGCGGATGCTCTAAACCACCTTTTCAAGCATGGTATCACAGCCTGGTTGCCTATCAGGTGTTTGATTTTATTCCTCAAAGAAAATAATTGGTGGAAGTAGTGCCTCTGTATATAAGCTTGTTGGTGACAATTACAATTATTGGAAGTTATGTATGGAAGCTTACCTACAAGGACATGATTTGTGGGATCTTATATCCAGTGAAGATGTACTTCCGGAAGATACACCACAAAATGGAGAAGCGAGGAGAAAGTGGAAGATCAAGTGTGGCAAAGCTTTATTTGCTTTGCGGACGTCGATCAGTAAGGATTATATTGAGCATGTTCGTAATGTGCAATCACCCAAAGAAGTGTGGGAGACACTTGACAGATTGTCCACTCAAAAGAACATGATGAGGCTCCAATTTCTGGAGAACGAACTTGCTGGGACGATTCAAAATAAGCTAACGATTTCAGAGTATTTTCTGAAAGTCAAAAGCTTGTGTTCTGAAATTTCAGAATTGGATGCAGAAGGTGCTGTGAAAGAAGCTCGATTGCGCCGCTACCTTATTCGAGGATTACGTGGAGAGTTTATGCCATTTTTCTCTTCAATACAAGGGTGGGTAAATCAACCATCCATCATAGAATTGGAAAATTTGCTATCAAACCATGAAGCATTGGTAAAGCAAATAATTGGTGGTAACAACCAATCTTTGTCTCGTGTTGAAAAGGTTCTTTATGCAAAAGACAAAGGAAAGAGCAAGTTTACAGCTAAATCTCCATCAGTTGTGGATAACTTTTCCAAAGGTGAAGGGCATCCAAAGAAATTTTCTCAAGAATGTTATAGATGTGGAAAGCTCGGACACATTAAGCGCAATTGTCGTGTGAAAGTGAAGTGTGAACGGTGTGGGAAAACTAAACATATTCAACGCAATTGTCGCATAGATTTTGCTAAAGAAGGAGCAAATGTGGCTTACGAACATGATGAGTATGAACAACCAAAGTGAGATTAGTGCTTATCCATTGAAGATATGTGTCAAGATAAGGTGCCAAAACCAGTTGCAGATGCTGATATGAGGGCTAATGTCTCTATAGACTACAACTATGAATGGATCATTGATTCAGGATACTCTCACCATGCAACTGGAAATGATTCTCTACTCTCGTGTGTTCGTCCACACAATCAAAAGAAGGTTATTGTGACTGCAAATAATTCACTACACCCTGTAGTAAATGAAGGGAAATTCTGCGTTGAGAAGGATATCTCTCTTGATGATGTTTATCACGTTCCAGGCTTGAAGAAGAATCTAGCATCAGTTTCTCAAATTGCGGATTCAGGGAGGTATGCTCTTTTTGGTCCGCATGATGTGAAAATTATTTCCAACATTAAACATCTTGATGCTGATGTTCTTTTTACGTGAAAGAGAAAAGATACACTTTATGTATTGTCTGCAAATGAAGCATATATTGAGAAAACAAGTCAATATGCTAGTGCTACACTTTGGCTTGCTCGATTAGGCCATGTTGGTTTTCAGTTATTGCAGAAAATTTCTGAAAAGAAGCTTCTTGAGGTTGTCCCTCAGTTCAAGAAGATTTATCCAGATGTTGTTTGTTTTGGTTGTCAATATGGAAAATCACATCGTCTCCCCTTCTCAAATTCAAAGAATAAAGCTTCTGCCGTGCTGCAACTAATTCACTCGGATCTGATGGGGCCCACAAAACACCAAGTTATTGTGGCTATCGTTATGCGATGATTATTGTGGATGATTTTTCTCGATTCTCATGGGTCTTCTTCTTAGAACAGGAAGTGAGGCATTCTCCAAGTTTGTTCAGTTCAAGGAGCAAGTGAAGAAAGAATTTGGGCTGAAAATTAAGTGTCTGCGCACTTATAATGGGGGTGAATTCATGTCTGATCAGTTTCTTAATTATTGCAAAGAAAATGGTATTCGACGTCAGATGACTTGTCCCGAAACTCCACAACAAAATGGAGTTGATGAGCGTAAATTGGCACATCTTACATCCATTTGCTTATCATGGATACATGCAAAGAACCTTCCGAGAGAGTTATGGGCAGCGGCAATTCAGTCCGCGAGTTATGTTGTGAATCGGTTACCTTCATGGCCAGGAACGGAACCATGCCCCTATGAGATATTATACCATCATAAGCCAAATGTGAGTCTATTTTGAGTCTTTGGTTTGATTTGTTATGTCCATGTCTCAAAGTCTAATAGGACTAAGCTTGATCCGAAGGCAAAACAATGTATTTTTGTTAGCTATGACACTCACAGGAAAAGATGGAGGTCTATGGATCCAGAAACAAAGAAAGTCGTTGTCTCTCATGATGTTGTGTTTGATGAAATTTCATCTGATCACATTGGTGCAGATGATAAAAGTATCACGGCTGATCTTATGCCCGTTTGTGGCGATGCTGAATCAAATGATAAGAGGAGCATCACTACTTCTTCTGGAGAGAATGTTCAGCAATCTGAGAAGATAGAGGCTGGAGCTCGAAGGTCTGAAGACAGAGAAGACCACCTACTCATTTAGCTGACTATGAAGTTGAGGTAAATCTTTCATCAATGATTTATGCCTTTCTAATGGGAGAATCTTGTGATGATGAACCAAAATCTTATGATGATGCTAAAGACGATCCTAAATGGGTAGCTGCAATGAAAGAGGAATTTTTTGCTCTAATTAGGAACTGCACATGGGAACTTGTTATGAGGCCAAAAGATATCCAACCTATTACTTGCAAATGGGTATTCAAATTGAAGAAAAAGGTTGATAGCACAATTGATCGCTATAAAGCTCGTCTCGTTGCTCGTGTTTTTTCTCAAGAATATGGTCAAGATTATGATCAAACATTCAGCCCCGTTGCTAAAATGACAACAATTCAAACCATTATTTCGCTAGCTGCTTGTAAAGGATGAAGACTTTGGCAACTAGATGGGAAGAATGCATTTCTCTATGGAGACTTGGATAGAGATATTTTTATGGAGCAACCTGCTAGGTTCATTTCAAAAGAGTTTCCTGACTATGTGTGTCGTCTTAAGAAGTCATTGTATGGCCTCAAGCAAGCTTCGCGTGCTTGGTATGGTAAAATTGCTCACTATCTTGAATTTTGTGGTTATAACTCTTATGAAACTGATTTCATCTTATTTATCAAGAAAACATCTTCTTCTTGTATAATGGTTCTTCTCTACGTGGATGATATGATTATTACGGGTTATGATGATACTGAAATTACTCGTCTTCAAGAGGCTTTGTCTGTTCGTTTTGATATGAAAAGTTTGGGAGAAGTAAGTTGTTTTCTTGGCCTAGAAGTGAAAAAGTCAGATGGATTTTTTGTCTCGCATCAAGGATATGCTTCAAATATATTGGATCGTTTTCGTATGCGGAATTCAAAGCCAATGACTACTCCTATGGAATCATAGTTGACGTTAGCTAAAGATGAAGGAAAGTTGCTGGAGGATGCAACACTTTTTCGTCAACTTGTTGGTAGTTTATTCTACTTATCTATCACAAGGCCTGACATTTCTTTCTCCATCGGAGTAATATCTTAGTTTATGGGAGAGCCGCGAGAGCCTCATCTGATTGCAGCAAAGCAAATTCTTCGCTACATCAAGAATACTCTGAATTTTGGATTGCATTATAAACAAGGAACTACATTCTTATTGAGTGGTTTTGTAGATGCAGATTGGGCTGGTGATATAAATGATAGACGCTCAACAACAGGGTATTGTTTCGATACAGGATCAACAACAATCTCGTGGTGCAGCAAAAAGCAAAAGACGACAACAACAGGGTATTGTTTCGATACGGGATCAACAACAATCTCGTGGTGCAGCAAAAAGCAAAACACGGTTGCCCTATCAAGTTGTGAGACTGAATATGTGGCAGCATCTATGGTTGTTCAATAGTATGTCTAGCTCAAGAATTTTCTATGACTTGAAGTATCCGGTTCTGATTCGTTGTGATAATGAAAGTGCTATTAAGCTTGCTGAAAATCTAGTGTTCCATGCTCGAACAAAACACATTGAAGTACATCATCATTTTGTTCGGGAAAAGGTTTTGAATCAAGAGATCGATTTGTAGAAGGTAAGAAATGAAGATCAAGTTGCTGACATTTTTACGAAGGCACTTGGCCGATCTAAACTTGAATAATTTCGAGCTGCTCTTGGCGTTGCTAATAGTAAGATTCCACTAAGGGGGAGAATTGAAAATAGTGAAACTTACGAGTGAGTTGAAGTAGTCCAAGTTTGTTCCATTTATTTAGGATTTACGTTTCTGTGTTTTAGTTAGTGGTATTCTATTTAGCAGATTTAATTTTTAATTAGTTAGAATTTTATGGGATTCATTTTCTCATTTTAGACTTTGTAGTTATTGTCATTTATCTTATCTCCAAATTGACAGACGTTTACGGTTCTCTCTACTCTCTTGTCTTCTTCTATATTTTTGCTTCCATATTTTTTTACATGCTCTGATACCATGTAAAAAAATATGGAAGCAAAAATATAGAGGAAGACAAGAGAGTAGAGAGAACTGTAAGCGTTTAATTGCTCTGTCAATTTGGAGATAAGATAAATGACAACAACTACAAAGTCTAGAGAAAATGAATCCCGTAAAATTCTAACTAATTAAAAACTAAATCAGCTAAATAGAATACCACTAACTAAAACACAAAAACGTAAATCTCAAATAAATGGAACAGAACTTTGACTACTTCAACTCACTCGTAAGTTTCACAATTTTCAATAACCACCATCTTTTTGGTGCAGAATTGGGGCTGCCGGAGCTGAGAACGGCTACCGGAATCGCACCTATACAAATAGAACTCGGCGAGAGGGAAGATAGATTGAGAGGAGAAGAGTTTTGCATTAATATTTGAATTGAATGAGTACAAATGAGGAAGAGATCAGCTTATATAGCTGAATGTGTAACTAATCGACAGTTAACAGCTCTAACCGCCTCTAACTAACTTGATTTCAGCTCAACTAACTCTCAACTACACACTCGTGTGCATGCTTGCATGCACACGTAAGCTTTATTAGCATTACATTTATCATGTATTATTAATGATACATCATTCCTCCCAGCTATAAGTATCATTCCTCCCAACTACAAGTATCATTCTTCCCAGTTACAAGTATCATTCTTCCCAGCTACAAGTATCATGTATCAAACGTCCCCCCCTCAAATAACCTTGCCCTCAAGGTTGGAATTGAGGAAATCTCTCTTGAATATCGTGCAAGAATTCCCATGTTGCATCTTCCGGAAAAGAGTTGGACCAATGGATCAAGACTTGAGTAGCCGGTTGATTCCCCCTTTTTACTAATCGACGATCAAGAATTTGAACTGGTTCCAGAAAGGTAGAGTTACCAATGACTGGGAGGGTGCCGTGAAGTTGCGATAGAGGACCTACCTTCTTTTTTAATTGAGAGACGTGAAAAACAGGGTGGATTTTCGCATCAGCCGGCAAGGCTAGTTTATACGCCACCTCCCCAAACTTGTCGATGATCTTGAAAGGTCCAAAGAAACGAGGACTGAGCTTGTGAAATTGTCTATCACGCAAGGTATTTTGACGATAAGGCTGAAGCTTCAAATACACCCAATCACCTATAGCAAAACGTCGGTCCGATCGGTGCTTGTCGTGTTGTTGTTTCATGCGACGTTGGGCCCTGCCCAAATGGAATTAAAGCACCTCCATCATAGCTTCTCTGGCCAAAAGGTTCTCGTTTACATCATGTACTGTTGAATCACCTCTGAAATAGGGAATGTGAAGTGGAGGTGGATACCCGTATAAAGCTTCAAAGGGAGTAGTCTCAATGGCCGAGTGAAATGAGGTGTTATACCAAAATTCAGCTAAGCTTAGCCATTTACTCCAGTTCGCAGGTTGATCTCCACACATACATCGCAAGTAAGTCTCAAGGCACCGGTTCACTACTTCAGTTTGGCCGTCGGATTGAGGGTGATAAGCAGTAGACATATGGAGTTCTACACCTTGCAATTTGAAGAAATCAGACCAAAATTGGCTGAGGAAAACTTTATCTCGGTCACTGATGAGAATGGTCGGTAGACCATAGAGCTTAAACACTTGATCAAGGAAAGCCTGAGCTACTGATAGAGCAGAATATGGATGAGTGAGTGGCATGAAATGAGCATATTTAGTAAGCCGATCTACCACGACTAGTATAGTTGATTTCCCTCGGGATAATGGGAGGCCTTCAATGAAGTCAAGGCTGACTTGTGACCATGCGGCTTCAGGAATAGGCAATGGTTGTAGCAGCCCTGGTGAGGCACTGTTATCATATTTAAAACGTTGGCATGTATCGCACTCTCGTATGAAATTCCTGATTTGTTTCTCCATATTAGACCAGTAAAATAGAGCAGATAATCTTTTATATGTAGCAAGGACTCCTGAATGCCCACCACAGCTTGAGTTATGAAATAGGTTGATGATTTTTAAACGAAGAGCCTCATCATTGCCTACTACCAAACGCCCTTTTCTTCTTAGTTGATCTCCCATCCAGGAATACTTAGATGCTGATGTAGGATTCAATTGTAACTCCTTAATGATGAGTTGTAACGCTGGATCAGTCTTCCATAAAGCTTGAATCAATGGGTAGATATTGGTAGCCACTGTAGTAATAGCCATACACAATATTTCAGAGGAATGCACTCTAGATAATGCATCAGCAACCACATTTTCAACACCTTTCTTGTAGGTGATTTCAAAATCAAAAGCCATTAGTTTAGAGAGCCAATTGAGCTGACCCGGGGTAGTTAGCTTCTGTTTCATCAGGTGGCTCAATGTTTTGTGATCAGTTCTTACTTCAAATGGCATTAAACTCAGATAGTGACTCCAATAGGTGACATCAAACACAATAGCCAAGAGTTCCTTGTCATAAACCGAGAGGGCTCTATTTTTGGGTGAAAGTGCCTTGCTTATGAAAGCAATAGGATGGTTATCTTGCATGAGCACGGAACCAATACCATAGCTACAAGCATCAGTTTCTATCACAAAAGGCCTAGAAAAATCAGGTAGAGCCAACACCGGTGGGGAGACCATAGCTTGTTTTAATGCCAGAAAAGCTTCATCAGCAGTGGCATCCCAATGAAAGGCATCTTTGAGTAGAAGATCTGTAAGGGGTTTACATATGATCCCATAATTCCTCACAAATTTCCTATAATATCCAGTAAGACCAAGGAAGCCCCGTAATTTAGAAACATCCATAGGTGTAGGCCACTCTTGCATAGCTTGGACCTTTTTTGGATCAGTAGAAACCCCATCTTTAGAGATTATATGTCCCAAATATTCTATCTGAGATTTGGCAAACTCACATTTGCTAGCTTTAGCATACAAGGAATTCTCATGTAATTTCTGGAAGACCAATTGAAGCTGCTGTAGATGAGAATCTAAGTCTTTGCTATAGACTAAGATATCATCGAAGAAGACCAACACAAATTTCCTTAAGAATGGTCTAAATATGTCATTCATCAAGCTCCGAAATGTAGCTGGAGCATTTGTGAGACCAAAAGGCATGACAGCAAATTCATAGTGTCCATCATGTGTCTTGAAGGCAGTTTTAGGAATGTCTTGAGCCTCCATTCTAATCTGATGATAACCAGCTCTTAAGTCGATTTTTGAGAAGATTGTAGCCCCTCTAAGTTCTTCCAATAGTTCATCAATGAGAGGAATGGGGTACTTATCTTTGATAGTGAGTTTGTTAAGCCTCCTATAATCCACACACATTCTCCAAGTGCCATCTTTTTTCTTTACAAGCACTACCGGAGAAGAGAAGGGACTTGAGCTAGGTTGAATAAAACCTTGCTGTAATAGATCAGCCACTTGCTTTTCAATAATATTTTTCTGGAGAGCAGAATGTCTGTAGGGTCTGGAGTTCACTGTAGGAGCATCTGGTATTAAAGATATCTTGTGGTTGTGAGACCTCATAGGGGGCAGTGTGGTTGGCTCTGCAAATACAGAGTGATGCTCATCTAGAAATGTTTGAATAGCTTGAGGGGTTTGCTGTTGTTCTTCATTACTTTGCACAGCAAAGAGCTCAAAATGTCCTTCATTATCCATCTGAATACAACATAATTGAACTCCTCCACCCTGACTCAGAATTTTATTCATTGCCTTTTCTGAAGCAACTTGTACCAGATGTTCATTATGCCCTCCTCTGAGCACATGTCTTCTGCCATTCAGTGTAAAATCCATGGTTAAGTTTTTGAAGTTCCATTGAATGTCGCCCAGAGTCTCTAACCATTGGATTCCCAAAACCATATCACAACTTCCCAAAGGTAAGAGAAGTACATCAGTAACAAAGGTAGTACCCCTCAGTGACCATTTCAAGCCTTTACACATCGATTTACATTCCAATCGATTACCATCCGCCACATCCACATAAACAGGATTCACTCCAGTGAGTGACAATCCCAACTTCTTAGCTGTTTGCAAATCGAGAAAGTTATGAGTACTACCCGAATCTATCAAAATATGCAGAGCTTTTCTCCCAAATCTCCCTGTAACTCTCATAGTTCGAAAGCCTCTGGCAGAGGAACCATTTATAGCATGAATTGAGATTAAAGGATTCTCATCTTCACCTAATTCCTCAGTAATTTCCTCAGATTCACAATCAACAGCATGCATACCATCATCTATCTCAAGCAAATAAAGCTGTTTCCTAGCACACCTATGGCCTCTTTCAAATTTCTCATCACAACCATAACACACACCTCGAGCTCTCTTATCTGCCATTTCTTCTTCAGTGAGTAGTCGTTTAGATTTAAAAGCAGGAGTGATAGGAGTAGGGAGCAAGGGAGCAGAATTGTGTGCTTGTGAAGGTCTAGCCTCAAAAGTGTTAAATCGTCTACTAGGCTGATTAATTCCTTCCTTAACCGGTGTAGACATGTCTTGCAAACGAGCTAAAGCATAAGCATGCACAAGTGTTTGAGGCATAAACATTCTCACAGCTTTTTGCACATAAGGTTTCAAGCCATTGATGAAGTGACTCACAGCATAAGATTCAGAGATAGACACACGACCTAAGAGTAATTCAAAGCGGTCATGGTATTCAGAGAAGGAACCTGTTTGTTTTAGAGCGAGCAGCTCGGTCATAGGATCGCCAAGGAGTTGATCGCCAAATCTTCCTTCAAGTGCTTGCAGAAATAGAGGCCAAGGAGTAGCCATAGCATGATCCTGATACCTCGACCAATTCTGGAACCACTGCAGTGCTCGGCCCTCAAAATTGATCACAGCTAAACGCATCTTAGATTCCTCCGGCGTTAGATCGACGGTGAAGAAATGATCGCATCTAAGGATCCAGCCAGCCAGATCCTCGCCGGAGAAGATAGGGAATCCGACCTTCGATTGGCGAGTAGCGAAGTACTGTTGGTGTTGAGGTCCATTTCCTCCAAATTGATTGTGAGGAATACCTCCAACAAATTGA
This sequence comes from Salvia splendens, assembly GCF_004379255.2. Taxonomy (NCBI): domain Eukaryota; kingdom Viridiplantae; phylum Streptophyta; class Magnoliopsida; order Lamiales; family Lamiaceae; genus Salvia; species Salvia splendens. Next base: position 3,437 of record NW_024598899.1, on the reverse strand, counting down.
TTTCCAGTAGCAGCAGTTGGATTCGGCACAAATCGATTGAGAATCTCAGTATGTTGAAGCTGCAGAGTGAGGATTGCTTCGCGCAGCTCCTTCATCTCTGTATCTCTTGCGCTATCCGATTCAGAGACTTTTGCGGAGAAGTCAGCCAAGGTGGCCGCTAGCATCTCCTCCACGCGACGCATGTCGCCGGAGCGAGTTTCCACCATGCTAGGCGAAGGATCGTTACGACTGATACCACTTGGTGCAGAATTGGGGCTGCCGGAGCTGAGAACGGCTACCGGAATCGCACCTATACAAATAGAACTCGGCGAGAGGGAAGATAGATTGAGAGGAGAAGAGTTTTGCATTAATATTTGAATTGAATGAGTACAAATGAGGAAGAGATCAGCTTATATAGCTAAATGTGTAACTAATCGACAGTTAACAGCTCTAACCGCCTCTAACTAACTTGATTTCAGCTCAACTAACTCTCAACTACACACTCGTGTGCATGCTTGCATGCACACGTCAGCTTTATTAGCATTACATTTATCATGTATTATTAATGATACATCATTCCTCCCAGCTATAAGTATCATTCCTCCCAACTACAAGTATCATTCTTCCCAGTTACAAGTATCATTCTTCCCAGCTACAAGTATCATGTATCACTTTTCAAGCATGTTAGTTGTGTTGACTATTGCGTAGGTGTTGAATTGAGTGTGATATCAATCAAAATCGGGAGGTCCTGAGCTAAGATCGTATCAAGTGGTATTCAAAGCCCTTGATTTTGGACAGGTTCGGTGACGCTCGGATCTGAAATGGAGAAGAAGGTGTTGGAGATGGTGGAGAAGAGAATGAGTGAAATTATGGCTCAATTTGTAGTGAAGCATGAGGATAAGATGGAGGAGATGATGCAAGCTATTGCTGCAATTAATTTGCAGAATCAAAAGAACATGGTGAAATTGGATTGTGGGGAAGAAACGAGTGGCGTGACTGTAAATCCGGGAGAGTTGATGGAAGATTGGGGTAGATCTATACGTTATGAGTTTCCCAAATTCGATGGTGATGGATTTGAAGGATGGGTGATGCGTGCGGAATATTTCTTTGAAGTTGTTAAGCTTCATGAGAGTGGTTGTGGTTGCGATTCATCTTGAGGGGAAAGCCTTACAGTGGCATAGGGGTTTTAGAAGCTTGCATAGGAGGTTGCATACGCGAATTGGGGGTGTTATATCTCAGCGTTATCGGCTCGTTTTGGAGCATATGCTTATGAAGATATGCTAGCCGATTTGAGGAATTTGAAGCAAGTGGGATCGTTGCAGCATTATATGGATGAGTTATGAGAAGTACCCAAGGACCAAAATAACAGAAGATCAAGCACTTAGTTTCTTCTTGTTCGACTTAATGGATGAGCTACAAATGCCCTTGAGGTTCAAATCAAAAGGCTTAGCAGAAGCTTATTCTCTAGCAAAATTGCAAAGGGTTAACTGGGATAGCCTTAGGAAGCAAATCGAAGGTGTTGCAGAGTGGAGGGCAATTATCGAGCAATCATTATTTAAACAAGTCTCTAGCAGTCACTGCAACAAGCTATAAACAATCTGGGACTACTTGAAATTAAAATAACAGGGGTAACTGAGAGGGAAATAGAATGGGAGTGAGAGTTAGTACCAAGCCTTCTCCGAAGGAGATGGATGAGAAAATAGCCAAGGGAGAATGCTTTTGCTGTAATGAAAAGTTCACTCCAAATCATCAATGTGCTAGGAGAAAGACTTTTGTGATACATATGATTGAACATGAAGAGATGGAAGGAGGGAAAGAACAGGAAGCCGAGGAAGGGAAATGAAAGGTGTTAGGATTGGTGTACTGAAAAACATATTTCGAGCATGTTGCACGGATAGAATTGCTTATATACAATAAATTCTACAATCCACTTTTTACCAAGGCGAGAAGAAGTAATTTTATCGCATTGGTGTTTGCTTATTCATTTATAAGATATTTCTCAAACATTTAAATGTATAAGAAGCAAACAAGTCTAATTCTTCTGCATAGTAGACTGGTTGTGAACGACGTTCACAGAAGGTGACGCAGTCGGTCCTTTGTAGAAGAGAAATAGAATTTCACAACCTAGACAGACTTTGACTGTCTATCGTGAAAGGTTGCAGTGACAGTCTGCATGCTTCCTTACCTAAGGAAATAAACGACACTGGTGTGGTATATCACTGAAGGATCTAACAATTGAGATAAGTCTTTCTTGCTATTTACTGAAAGACGAGGGCTCGGTGATTGTTATTTCTTAATCATTGTTGACATAGCATTGAGCATACAGTATTGATTATGCACTACTTTGATTTATCAAATGGTGCGAATTTTTCGCAATCCAAGAATCCTGATATCTTGGGTGTTGGTGATCAATGTCTAGAGGTGCTAGTATTGTTATTGCAATGAACTGTGTGCTGGGTGGGTCTAGTTTGATAATATCCTCAAGAGGTATTCAAAAAAGGTTTTATTAGAAACCCAACCGGTTGAAATTTATTCCAGAATAAGAAATAAAGATTTTGAACTAGACAACTCTTAGAAAAAGATACTATCAATTAATTAAAGCCAAATAGCAAACTTAAATTAATTAATGAATATTTATATCTTAAACACGAGAAATAATAAATTAAAGAGGTAAAGCCCAGATTACTCGTAATTTGGGATTGGACGAGCAGTCAATATTATTTTAACATAGTGAATGATAATAATATTATGTTGGACTTGTATTAAATTGGGGGTCAATTTAATTAGTAAAAGACTAATAGGTTTGGCCCAAGTCCAATCTCCATGGATCCCTAATCAAGCCTATCATAACTCTATATAAAAGGAGATTAGAAAGAAGATTTAATGATTAATTATTGATAATTTTCGTTCTCCCCTCTTTTAAGTGAACGCATTTTTTAGTTCTCTGCATAACTGAAATTTTGTCTTCTTTCTAATCAAGCCATTTTCCATTCTGACAAGCTTTTCCCACCCAAAGGTCATTATCTGAGTTCGGGATACAAATTAGAAGGTTCGTGGTTGAGTATGAAGAACATCGTGTGGAGAAGACGCAAGCAATCATCGATTCTTTGGAGAATCAGATCGATAATCCTAAACCGTAGAAATTCATGAATTAGGGTTTAAATTTATTTTACATGAATTATTTGCGTTCTTGTATGCAATTATGTGTTTAACATGTGAGTAATTGATCTGATAATCAGTCAAATAGATCTATATGCATGATTTATTTGTTTATGCATGTCTTCCGCTGTGCAAGCGGTACTAAACCCCTACAATTGGTATAAGAGCCAATTTTTAGCTCTGATTATGTGGATTAATTTCATGTTATGTGAATTGCTTGAGTGCATGATATTCTTGGTTTTGTTTTTTTATTGTTTCTGTCGAAATTTTGAATAGAAAAAATGCGATGAATGTTTGCC
>NW_024598898.1:0-15831 GCF_004379255.2 Salvia splendens | reverse complement strand
TTGAGCCGAGGAAGGAGTTCGGTCTTGAGCCGAGGAAGGAGTTCGGTCTTGAACCGAGAAGGAAGAAGGCAACCTAGCCGAACTAGCCGTTGGAGCAGCAGTTAGTTAGCTGAGGTGTAGCGGTTATTCTTCTTGCTTTCTTGATCCTTGTTGTAGTTAGTTAGTAGCAGTTGCTACTTGTTTGTAGAGCTTTAAATAGCTCATAACCGTGTATGTAGTTAGAGTAGTTTAATCAATAAAGAGTTTTCCAGTTTCTCTCCAAGATTATCATCTTCAATACTCAAAGTGTGAGTGTGTGTGTTTCTGCATTGTGTGATCTCATACAACAGTGAGTGTGTGTGTGATCTTATTGAGTGTGTGAAAGCCTTGTGTGTGCGTAAATCCCAACAAGTGGTGCCGTCTGTGGGAAGGGATATTGAAGCTGATTTGCAGAGGATCAAACGGTTTCAGAGATGGCAGCAAGGCTTGATGCAGAAAGTTCACAGGCAAGAATGATTATAGCCCGTGGAAGATGAAGATGAAGGCGGTTTTGATTCAACAAGGCTTGGCCGCAGTTCTTGCAAAACCAGAGGAGAAAGGAAAGGCTCCAGTGCTTGATGATAAAGCTCAGGCAAAGATGGAGGAGATGCAGCTCAAGGCACATTCTGCAGTGATTCTGTGCCTTGGAGATAAGGTCTTGAGGGATGTTCAAGAAGCCAAGACTGCGGTGGAGATCTTGGACAAGTTGGATGAAGTTTACTTGGCCAAATCCTTGGCTAACCGGCTGTATCTCAAGAAGAGGCTGTATGCCTATAGTTTTTCTGGAGATAGGTCCATCATTGAGCAGCTAGAGGAGTTCAACAAGATCATTGATGACCTGGGATCTGTTGATGTCAAGATTTCAGATGAGGATAAGGCCATTCTCACATTGAATGCCTTGCCTAGCTCGTATGACCAGCTAAGTGATGCAATTATCTATGGAAGAGATAAACCTATCACCTATGCAGAAGTCTATTCAGCCTTGATGGCCAAAGAACTCCAGAAGACAGCCAACAGAGGCTCTGCAAGCTCCAATGTTCAAGCTGCAGAGGCCTTGAATGTGAAGAAGTTCAAGAAGCAGAACTTCAAGAAGAAGTTTGAGGGCTCTAAACCCTCAAGTTCTGATGCTCAGAAGGAAACCAGAGCTTGCTATTGGTGCAAGAAACCTGGACATTTGAAGAAAGATTGTCATGCATGGAAGAGAAAGATGGCCTCTGAGGGACACAACCAATCTGATTGTGTGGAGAGTGCTGATCCCCCGGCTCAACTTATGAATATTAGTGACAGTGGGGTCAGTCACAGGTGGATAATGGACTCGGGGTGCAGCTTCCATATGTGCCCCAATAGAAGCTGGTTTCATGATCTTCAAGAAGCATCGGGTACGGTTGTTCTTGGAAACAATCATATTTGTCAGATCAGAGGAATAGGGAAGGTAAAGCTAAGCCTACAAGATGGCTCTATAAAGATCCTAACTGGGGTGAGGTATATTCCAGAAGTGAAGAGGAATCTCATCTCATTGGGAATGCTGGAGCAGAAAGGGTTCACCATATTGATGAGTCAAGGAAAATTGTTTGTTAAATCTGGAGATGCAGTGATGATGGAGGCTGACAGAGAGCATATTCTCTATTATCTGAAGGCTAAGGCTGTTGATGGAGAAAGCAATGCAGTGTCAGATGATTCCATAATGCTATGGCACAAGAGATTGGGCCATCCAGCAGAAGGAAGCTTGAAAGAACTCATCAAGAAGGGCCTGATCTCTGGAGATTTCAACAAGATGGACCCCTGTGAGCAGTGTATACTTGGAAAGGCTAAGAAGGCACCCTATCCTACAGGTATTCACTCTTCTACAGCCCCTTTAGACTACATACATAGTGATCTTTGGGGGCCTTCACCGGTGTGTTCAATTGGTGGAGGAAAGTATTATCTAGCTATCATTGATGACTATACAAGGAAGTTGTGGGTATATATTCTTAAAGAAAAATCTGAAACACTCACAAAGTTCAAGATATGGTGTAAGGAGGTTGAGCTAGAGAAGGGTAGAAGTGTTAAATGCTTAAGGACAGACAATGGCCTAGAGTTCTTGTCTGCTGAGTTTGATCTGTTTTGTAAAGAGAAGGGTATGAAGAGGCATAGAACTGTTCCTGGTAATCCTCAACAAAATGGTGTTGTGGAGAGGATGAATAGGACAATCCTAGAGAGGGTGAGGTGCCTACTTCTTGGGTCTGGTTTGAGCAGCAGATTCTGGGGTGAGGCTGTGTATACAGCAGCCTATCTCATCAATAAATGCCCATCTACTGCCCCTGAAATCTGAAACTCCTGATTACATGTGGTATGGAGCTCATAGTGACTACTCAAAATACAAGGGTGTTGGGTGTGCAGCCTATGCTCATGCTAGGCAAAGTAAGCTTGAAGCTAGGGCTCTGAAATGTATCTTGCTGGGATATCAGAGGGGTGTTAAGGGGTATAGGCTCTGGTGTATTGAGTCCGGTAAGCAGAAGGTCTTGGTGAGTAGGGATGTGGTGTTCTTGGAGGATCAGATGCCATTCCTGAAAGATAAGCTGGACTCCAATGAAGATGAGGGTGATTTCTTCAAGGTGGAGCCTGTGGGGGTTGGCCTAGGAGCAGGTGGAGTTATTGACTCAGGGAGTGAGTCTGATTCAGATAAAGAAGAGGCTCCAACTCAGGGCAACCAGGCTGGTGAGTCTATATCAGACTCTATCAGAGACTATCAGCTTGCAAGGGACAGAGTTAGAAGAGAAACAAGGCCACCAACAAGGTTCTCTGATGTTGTGTATTATGCTCTGTGTGCAGCTGAAAGTATTGATGGCGCAGATCCACTCACATATAAAGGAAGCTATGCAGAGTAAAGATAGAGAAAGATGGATTGAAGCCATGAATGAGGAAATAGAGTCTTTACTCAAGAACAAAACATGGATTTGGTGGACAAATCCAAGCTGAGTACAGATGGTAAGGAAAGGAGGCTGGTAAGCTGTAAGTGGTTGTTTAAAAGAAAGATTGAGACCACTGATAAGGATAGAGTCAGGTTCAAGGCAAGGCTGGTGGCTAGAGGCTTTACACAGCAGGAGGGAATCGATTTCAATGAAGTGTTTGCACTGTTTGTGAAGCACAACTTCAATTAGGATCCTATTGCTTGTGGTGAATCAGCTTGACTGGGAGCTACAACAGCTTGATGTGAAGACAGCCTTCCTAAATGGAGATCTGGAGGAAACTATCTTCATGGAACAGCCAGAGGGCTATGTGAAGATTGGAGAAGAAGGCAAGGTGTGCCTGTTACAGAAAAGTCTTTATGGACTTAAGCAAAGTCCTAGACAGTGGAATAAGAAGTTTGATGCACAGATGAAGAAGATTGGCTTCTCCAAGTCAGAATATGATGATTGCATTTACATCAAGAAGGCAGGCAAGACCCCCATTGCCTACCTATTACTCTATGTGGATGATATGCTACTTGCAGGCCTTCTATGACAGAAATTCAGAAAGTTAAACAAGATCTGAAGTCAAGCTTTGAAATGAAGGATATAGGAGAGTCAAGGAGATCCTAGGCATACATATTCAGAGAGATAGAGGCTGCAAGAAGCTGTGGATGCTGCAAACTGACTATATTGAGAAAGTTTTGCAGAGATTCAAAATGGAAATTGCAAAGCTGCATCAACTCCTCTGTCCCAGAGTTTTAAGCTATCAAAGGAACAAGCCCCCTAAAACTAAGCAAGAGGCTGATGAGATGAAGGTAATTAAGATTAACACCTTGCACAATCCGGCTGACATGCTAACAAAGTCTCTAGGTAGAGACAAGTTTTGATCATTGCAAGAAGTTGATCAATGTTTGTGCAAGAACTGAGATGAGCCCTCAGGTGGAGAATTGTAATAATGGAGTGCTCATTTCAGTTGGAAGAAGCTCGGCTAGAAAGGAGTTCGGTAAGCTCGGCTTACCGAGCTGGAACTAGCCTGGAACTAGCCGAGAAGAAGAAGGCAGAAGAAGGAAGCTCGGCTTTGAGCTGGAACTAGCCGAGAAGGAAGAGTTCGGTTGTGAGCCGAGAAGGAAGAGTTCGGTTGTGAGCCGAGAAGGAGTTCGGTCTTGAACCGAGGAAGGAGTTCGGTCTTGAGCCGAGGAAGGAGTTCGGTCTTGAACCGAGAAGGAAGAAGCAACCTAGCCGAACTAGCCGTTGGAGCAGCAGTTAGTTAGCTGAGATGTAGCGGTTATTCTTCTTGCTTTCTTGATACTTCTTGTAGTTAGTTAGTAGCAGTTGCTACTTGATTGTAGAGCTTTAAATAGCTCACCGTGTATGTAGTTTAGAGTAGAGTTTTAATCAATAAAGAGTTTTCCAGTTTCTCTCCAAGATTATCATCTTCAATACTCAAAGTGTGAGTGTGTGTTTCTGCATTGTGTGATCTCATACAACAGTGAGTGTGTGTGTGATCTTATTGAGTGTGTGAAAGCCTTGTGTGTGCGTAAATCCCAACAATGATTGATAATATATACTGATTGAGTATATTTATCTTTATGATTAATTAGGATTTCCAATGAATGAAGAGAAGGAAGAAATGATATTACCTGTCAAGTTTATAATGAACAAAGACAAAACCAAGGTACTATTTGCAGAAGCCGGCCACGATTTCACATACGCTTTATTATGCTTCCTAGTTTTGCCATTGGGGACGATCGTGAAGATCTTGAAGAAGCACCATGGAGACAGGAAGGCGCCCATTATAGGAAGCTTGAGCACTTTGTACAACGGCTTAGCTAATCTCGACACCTTCCATTTCTCAACTGAGGATGCTAAGAACTTGCTGCTTAATCCAAAAGGCCTTGATGCAGCCGAGCATCCTCGATTTGATCGGGCCTTCACTAAAACTAGAGCTTCCTTCATCGTCGGTGATAATCTGAAGGTGATGAGTAGTGTGGAAGGCTCTATCATGTCTACTTTCAACAGTCTTGGCGTTGCAATGACGGAGATGATTGGGGCCGAGACTTGGAATCTAAAGTTCGGATACAAAGATGTTAGAATTTGTAGAGGTGAAATATAGATTGTCCATACACTCCTATTATTAGTATTTGTAAATTATTATACAATCGCCTCTATCACGGCATCACCTAATCAAATATAGTAGGAAAACTTTCGTAATCTAGAAGCATGCTAGGGATTTTTTTCCATGCCCACTCCTAAATTTCACTCATCTTCGTATTGATCAGATGATGGCTTTACTGAGGATGATGTTTGTTTCCCGGAAACCACTGACCGCTCTGCTCTGTGGGCACCAGTGCACCCGAACAGCTAGACAGGCTAACGCGGCGGTGAACAAGATTGGCAAGAGAGCCCTTTTTGATGAACCCCAAGAAGATGAATTTGAAAGTCATGATGCAAAAATCTACAAACAAGTTACTCTTTGCTCAAGCACATGGGAATTTCGTAAGTTTCCTATTTGGCTTGCTCTCCATTCCTCTAGGGAGAGTGGAGTGGTATTTGCAGAGCAACACTGGTGTTACAGCTACGGATAATCTACACTGGAGCATAGTGGATAGTTTGTACGGCTACGATGTGATGACTACTGAGGCCAAGGATTTGCTATTCAAACCTCCCTCGTTTGATGATGCTTCTTGTAATGAGATGGATGCTCAGTTTGGCTGTTGTAATGACTATCTTGCTCTCAGTTTTGACCGGAGCAAGACCAGGTGTCATGTTAGGGGATCAGGAATGTATATGGTTAGTGATAATCTAAGGGTTACACCGTTGAGTGTGAGCTCCGGTGTTTCCGTAATTAACGAGATGAAGGTCGCCTTGTCGGATGTGGAAGAAGTGGAGCTCCAAGTCGGGTTGGAAGAGGTGAGATTTGTGGTTGTGTTTTTTAATTATTTTTGAGTAAAGGTCAATTTTGGTCATAAATATATGATCAAAATATGAATCCAATCCAAAACATTCATTTTTTGAAAAACGGGCTCATAACAAATGAAATCCATGTCGATTCAGTCCTTTTTTTTACGGTGCCGTCAATTTCTGACGATCAACCGTATTTTTGACCCAATTAGCTGATTATGATTACTGTAGCTAATTTTATAATTTCGCTAAATAGGTCCAATATATTTGCTAAATAAACCAGCTTAGTCCTAAACATTTACACACATAGGAAAAGATCCCCTGTCATCTGGTTCCTACAAGAGATAATTGGCGGCGCTCTCCGTCGGAATCGGAATTTAGGGTTGTGGGGATGGTGTGGAGAATGACAAGAAGAGAGAGTTGGGAAGCGATTGGTTTTTGATTTTGGAGTGTGGAATGATCGCTCCAATTTTGATTTTGTTAGGAATGGAAAAAGAATTAGAAAAGAAATAGAAAACAATTAATTAGCAAGACTATTAGAAAATAATTAGGTAACTAATTATCTTAGATTAAGCCTAATTGGGTAAAAAATTCGCTAATCGATCGTCAGAAATTGACGGAACCGTAAAAAAAAGACAGAATCGACAAGAATTTCATTTTTTATAACTCGTTTATCAAAACGTGAATGTTTTGGACCAAATTTGTGTTTTGGCAATATGTTTAGGACCAAAATTGACCTAACTCATTATTTTTTAAGGTAGAGTGTCTAATTGTCTGGCAGGGTTAGGGTACCTGGCTTAATTGACGCCTGTCCGTCCACTTGTCCTAACTAAAAGTCACAAATTTACCATTTTGGGTCGTTCCAACTTAAAAATAAAATCTATTTCTACTATATTACTCCTTCGGTATTCAAAAAATAGAAACATTTGAAACGACACGAGTTTTAATGCACGATTGGTAAAGTAAGTGAGAAAATTGGTAAAGTAAGAGAGAAGAAAGGAAAAATGAATAAAGTAAGAGACAGGAAGAGAAAAAGTAATGAAAGTAGAGTTAGTTGATTGTGAGGTCCATATCCTAAACTAGAATGATTCTAAAGTTTCTATATTTAAGGAACGATCAAAAATAGAAATAGTTGCTATTTTTAAAAAACGGAGGGAGTATATGAACCGACGCCATCCCTAGGTTATGTTGATTTTTAGCCATAACTTAGCTCGACTTATCCTACCTTAAAAGTCTTAATTTGCTATTTTGGTATGTCCCAAGTTAAAAGTCACCTTACTTACTGATTAAATTGATTATACTAAGTTTGGACTGAGAAATTAATTGATAAATAACAATAATTAGAAATTGTCTTCATGTCATGTATTGGTGAAATGAAACATGAAAAATGCAAATGAACCCAAATTACTCGGTTTTCTCGATGTAGGGCTTAAGCATACCGAACGCGACTCTCACATCGATCGGGGCTTTGACAGATGGCCTCATCAAGCCAACGTTGAAGAACAAGAATCAACCAAAGCAAGAAAATCTAATCGATTGGTCTTTATACTATAATCTCGATTTACCTATTTTGATGCTTAGGTTTGTAGTGGCATTTTGTTACATTGCACAATCCTAGGAGGATTTTATTAATATTTCATATTTGGGCAATATTTTGTGCTATATCTATCTATACTGCGGATTTTTTTTAAAATCTAAGTTATATACATATCAAACTAGCATTAAAGTTCATATCAGAAACTATACTTCACTTTTTTTATTAATTATTTTCTATACATGCAAAAAGAGCATTATGTCACGATCAGAATCAGAAGTTAATTGAAATGCACACCAAATGTTCGTGAAAAGTAATTTTTTTCTTGTACATAGTAAAAAGAACAGTTAAAAAAAAGTGAAAAAGCGAAAGATTCACCAATGATGACATTCATACAGTATTGGCAAATAAGCATAGTGGCAAATATTTTATTAATTCTCTCACAAAACTCAACTGTTTGCTTTAACTTGATTTATTCAGAGAATAATGCAATAATGCAACTCTCTCACTCACTTTTAGCAGCTCACTTTTAGCAGCTCAAAACCACAGTCTGAGCAACCCTCCCTCCGCCGCGCTCAGCCACCCTCCTCTCTCGACATTTTTATTTTTATTTTTTACGAATTGGATAGCAGGTACTTCTTGATCAATTCACTCTTGTTTATTCTATAATTTCTATTTATGTTTAATCGTTTATTAATTAGCTGGTTACCAGTAGTATTATGTTTGTTGGGGAGGTTGTGCCCTGACTTCAACAATTCGGCAGTGCTTCTGCTGGATTGTGGACTGAAATTAAATTAAATGGAAGATATATTTAAGTGCATCTTCCTTTTTTACTAATTTCTTGCATAGTTAATTGCAATTTCTTAGGAAACAGCTTACTTGTGGTTGATCTAATTAAATGGAAGTCAATGAGTTGCATTTCTTACAAAACCAGATATTTTTTGATATATTATCATGGTACATCTCGAATTTGCTTTACTTGAAAAAGTTGAGGTATGAATAATTGGAAAATGAGAAGTTAGAGCATGGAGGATTTCAAAAGCAAAATTTTTATATTTCAATTGTTGCGTTTCTGGAATAATACTTCAAAAACTTGTGTATTCACTTCAATGACTATCTTGATATAACCAATCTGAAATTTCCTCACTGTTACAAAAACAGAATGTCTCAGAGGAAGGCAAGAGGGAGAAGACGAAGGTACTATTTGCAGAAGCTGGCAGCGATTTCATAGACGTGTTGTTATGCTTCCTACTTCTTCCATTGGGAACGATTATGGAAGTCCTTGAGAAGCACTACGGAGACAAGGCGCCTGTTGTTGGAAGCTTAACCACTCTCTACAAAGGTGCTTCAAATCTTGATATCATCCATTTCCATGGAGAGGCTTTTAAGAAGTACGTGATCAATTCAACGCATTTTGAGAGTGAATTGTGTAAACTGAGGCTCAACATCCGTGGTACTCAGCCCACAAGTTCCACTTCTTCGGAATCATATGAAGGAGTTTTCACTGATGGTGCAGCTTCTTTCATAATCACCGACGATCTCTGTGTGCTGCCTAATGGGACAGGTTCTATCATTGAAACTCTCAGCACTATCGGCGTTTCTGTGAAAGATATGGATGGCATGGATATAAGAAATGTGACATTTGGACTGAATGAGGTGATTCATTATACATTTGATCTTTCTTTGAAATAAAAACCTCTCAAGTATGGATACCTTTTTTGTTTTGTTTAGATTATTGCTTTGCTGAAGGAATCATTGATTTCCTCGAATCCACTCACTGCCCTCATTTTCCCTGGTAGAAAGATGATTAGAGCAACAGAGGGGCGTGTTTTGTTACATCAGATTGACCCGAGGCCGACTCTTGTGATCCCAGAAAATACGATGTTGAAAGTCATGCTTCAGAAATCTACAAACAAGTTTCTGTTTGCTCAGGCAGATTGTGATTTCGTAAATTTTCTTTTTGTCATGCTGATCATTTCCTTAGGAAGAGTTGAGTGGTTTTTGGGAAGTAGCACTGGTCTCAAGAGTATGGATAATTTGCATAGAAGTGTCGCTGATAATTTTAATAATATGCATCTGAAAGATTCAGACACCATAGACTTGCTAATCAAGCCTAAGCATCCTAATTGCTATTTGTTCAATGGAAACAGACTCTGTCTTATGAATTTCGAACACATTGGAAATCAATCTTATGTCCACGGACCGAGAATGTATATGGTACGTGATGACTTGACTGTTGCACCGTTGGGGGTAACCTTAGGTCTTTCTGTTTTCAACGAGTTGAAGATCTCTTTGTCTGATATAAAAGAAATAGAGGTGCAAGTTGGGTTGGAAGAGGTAAGATTGGTCATGTTTGGATAAAGCAGTTTTCGATATAATCATACTTGCATTGTAGTTCTTCACAAATGTACATCACGTATAGTCGTATACACATGTCTTGTATTATTTGCTTTCAAGAATATGGTACCCATACATACACGTACGTGGTCGTTGGTGCAGGGTTTAAGCATATTGAAAGCGGCTCTTACATCGACCACTGCTTTGACAGATGGCCTCATCAACCCCTTCTTAAATAAACAACCTCAATAAGAAATGGAGCGTTCGAAGAGGTATTGATTTAATCAATTTACCCATCTTGTCTTGAGCTGAAGTTTGTTCCATTTATCCATGAGGTGGGTAGAAGCTCATGTATAGCGTTTTGCAGAGCCATAAAGGCAGCAAGCACACTAGAGGATCGTGGGACTCCAAAAATATTTGACTATCTAGTTTTATTATATACAGTAACTAGTTTTAAAATTCTTGTGTAAATCACCAAATTAATCAAAATTCCGGTGCTAAAGACTTGATCACATAGTTACATTCTTTGTTTCACATTTTTCTTTTCAGAATGTCCCACTTTTAAATGCTCCTCTTAGAATGGGGCAAGGGCAAGGGTATATAATTTGTCTACTTTTCTAGGATTTTAATTATGCAATTTTTTTTCTAGACTATTGATTATGTTTTTTATTTAATTATGAATTTTATAATGTAATACTCTCTTCGTCCCCAAAAAGTAGAGTAATTTTACCATTTTGGGCCGTCTCCCAAAATTAGACAAAGTCTAAATATGAAAAGTTTTTCAACAAATAATAATGATACTACATCATTTTATAATATGGATTACACAATCCACTAATACTCATTCCACTACCTTTTTCTTTCTCTCTTACTTTTTCTCATCTTTCTTACTTTATCAATTGCACATTAAAACTCGTGTCAAAGTCAGTCAATTTTTTGGGACGGAGGAAGTACTATTTTAGTAATTACATATTTTCATTATGTGAAGTTTTATTAATTGTGTAATTTAATTAGAATACATGATAAATAAATTGAAATAAAATGTAGGACCATGAATAGTACGACGAGATGATGAGTTATAAAGATTGTTTCTTTGGTAAAGCATACTGCATATACAAAAACTGTGGTTGCATGAATAGTGAAAGGAATGAATATTTTTATGACTGAGGTTGTGGATGATCAATTACTATAATGAAAGTGAAAAGCAGAAGATATGCCAATGGTGGAATTCCTAAATTAATTTAAAGTATAGGCAAATTAATTTCTGATATGGTCCGACTTAAAAAATTAGGCTTTGCTTTTGTTAGACTTGTCGCTTTTGCAAACTAAAATTAAATTGAATGGATGAGATATTTAAGTGGATAATTAATTGGAATATTGTACAAAAACCAGACTTTTTTTGTTACATATCAAGCTACATCTCGAGTTTGCCTTACTAGAAAAGGTTAGGATACACTATAAGCAAAAGATGCTTAAATGAATAATTGGAAAATTATAAGTTGTATGTAGGATTCAAAGACCAAATTTGTGGTTTCAATTGTTTTTGTTCTGGAATAAGACTTCAAAGACTATTTGACTAATTGGAAAAATTAGAAGTTAGTATGAAGATTTCAAAGACTATTTGATCTAATAAAAAGGTACTGTAGAATATGTTGATATAACTAATCTAAAAATTTATAACTGTTAAAAACAGAATGTCTAAGGCTGAGGAAGTGAAATTGCATATCAAGGTTGTGATAAATAAGGAGAAGACTAAGGTACTATTTGCAGAAGCTGGCAGCGATTTTACAGACGTGCCCCGTTGGAGTCAGTATTAGGGCAGCGAACGGTGGTCGGCAAAATTGACAGAAAGGGGTAGATAGAGGAGGAGTGCTGACTTGAGGGAGGAGGGATGCTTCATTAATTTCAGTTTGAGAGGAAGAAAAACAACGATAATAATATTTTTTTTTGAATAATAGTATATTTTATTTTTTGGTAAATTAAATAAATTAATTATAACTTGTTAATTCAGTCAAAATAGGTTTAATTAACGTTGACCGCCAATTTTGACTGCCCCATCCAAAATGGACTAAATCCGGACCATTTTTATTTGTTCATGATGCAATAATTCAAAAGATAATGTTCTGAACCAAAATCATAAAATCATCATATGTTTAAGACCACAAATGACCTTTACTCTTTTTCAAACTGTTGTAGGGCATGATGCAACTGTTACGGTGCTGTATGAGAGCATCCACAACCGTGCTCTAGCCAAGGAGCACGGTTGTGGGTCCGGCCCCACTTTTTCTGCCTGCTCTTAGGCAAGAGCATAACACCCACAATCGTGCTCTTCCGCAAGGACGAGCACAAGGGTCCCACCATTCTATTATTCAATTTAAATAAAAACATTTCCATAATATTAAAATTCATTAAAAAAAACTGAAATAATATTACAAATTACAAATAAAATAAAAATTACATAATTAAAATCCTAAAAAATAAATTTACATAATTAAAATCCTAAAAATTAAAAATTACATAATTAAAATCCTAAAAATTATAAATTACATAATTAAATTCATAAGTGACCGAATTTCGTCCAAATGGATGATGAATGTGTGTATTTATAGATGATTTTGGGATTAAATTTTTTTAAAATTTTTTCAAAAAAACGGTAATAAAACGACTATATTTTTGGGAATCCGAAATATATTTTTAAAATTTTTGATATAATTTTTTAAAAAAAGAAAAAAGAAAATGCCAACGGCCAATAGAAACACGTCACGTCACCCTGCTCGCTGGTACGGACGTGCTCTATGCATAGAGCACGTCCGTGCCAACGGTAAGGCGCAGCGGCGGACAAGCGTGTCCTTGCCAGCGAGGACTGACAGTGAGCTTGTGCTCTGATACGATCATATCTATCATATCTCTTAGGATCTTCTAATTATTTAGTTTTCCCTTATTCACCATATCTTTCCTATATTTGTTTAGATATTTGTTTCTTGTTCATTAAGTCAGTAGCGTTATAAATAGGATAGCTTGTTATCATTTTAATCAATTCAATGAATATATTATTTTCCACAAACTTGTCTTGAGTAACAAGAATATCATATTTCGTTTCCAAATTGTTGTTCATCGGAGAACGTCCGAAAATCAGCAATTCGTGAGCTTTCCTTCAAGCACGTCGAAGGTTCGATCACCTTATCTCTCCGAGAAGTTAGCCATCCGGCCTCGTTACGGAGAACGTCCGTAACAACTGGTGCTTTCATTGAGAGCTCATCCTCCGTCTTCGTTCATCCATATCCCCAAACTATCCACCAATATCAAAAAAAAATATCAGCCGCAGTACCATTATCACAGCCACACCTAATCCTCCATATTTCCCCATACAAAACAATCCAACGAAGAGAAGCTACCAAGTCCCTATTTTATTCCTTTCACCTTATTTAAACCATATCCACTTTTCACCAATCAGCACAAGAAATAGACCTTCTTCACCAACACAATAACAGCGAACCACTTATTCGCGAAGAAGGCACTCCAACTTCATTCTTTTTTCCTATTATTAGTTATGGCTATTTACCACCAATATCAGCCCCCGCACCAGATACACTCAATGTTTGCAAAATTTAATCGCCTATTGGACATGATGGAATCCCGTATGGACGCAGTAGATCGGCGCGTGGAAAATCGTCGTCGGAAACAATACCCTAGCCCACACCAATCTGGGGGCCGCGCAACATCCCTGACGGCTTTTTAAGCTGCCATCCGGAGGAGGCAGCCAATCGCTGTGTTGGCTACCCTCGTGCACCTCCGCCGCCGGAGCCACAGCCACATCCGACTCCATCCCTGTCGTACGCGCAGCGAACCCGCCGCAGCTATCTGCCCCACAGTCAGCAGCTGCCCGCGCGCTCTAGTTCTAGCGGATATACTGCCGACAGAATGCCAACGCCTCCACCTCTGGGGACCAGTTCATGGAGCAGGAACAGCCATCCCGACAGCCGCATTGCGTGCGCAAAAGCCCTAACCCTGGTTGGTTTTCGCAAGAATCACACCAGCAGAAGTTTCTGCCTCTCAAAAAGCAGACTTGCTGGGACCTGCCAGTCCCGAGACAGTATGTGAGGTCTCCGGTCTCTGATGGTCCACCGGCGCGCCCAACCAGGCGTTGGGATCTGCCTGAAAATCGCGTTCAGCAGCGAGTGTCGGCTCACGAGCCACCGGCCCCAACTGGCTGGCCTCCACGACCCCAACCGTCGCCCGTGCGCCAGCCCTCATGCTGGGACCCTCCGGAACAGCAGGGATACCCACACCACATGAACCACCAACGCCTGTGGAGCCCCTTGACCTTGAGTGTGCCAGATTCCAACCTTTGCCACAGCCGCATCGCTACCGGAGGGATGTTGATGAGGACAGATGTTACGGAGAGGTCGTTACTCATACACGTTCCCCCACACTTGACGTGAGTTTGGGTAGCTATGTGAGTGGATATGTGAATGAAGGGACGAACCTAAATGAAGTCGATTCTTATTTATCGGGTTTAGATGTTCAGATTGCATATTCATGTTCAGACTGCGTTGATGATAGTGGTAAGGGCGAAGAGGAGCTTTGTGATTCAAAGGACTCCATAGTAGGGACAGGAGCAAAAGAAGCCATGGGTCGAGGCGTGCCTAGTGAGAATAGGGGATCTAGGGAAAGTGGAGATGGTAGACCCGAAGACCAACAAGTTTCATCTTTTATGGAAATCTACCTGTCGCGCAGCCCCGATATGAGTAAAGACAAGAAGGAAGAGGCATGGTTAGACGATGTAGAGGAGGACGATTCCACTGATGAAGTGAAGAAGGTCGTCGCCTCACTCAATGTTGTTCAAGTGCCATCCAAAAATGTTGTTGGACATTGTTGGGGCAAGAAAGGAGATGGTGCTTACACCGACCTGCCCGTAATTGGTTGTGTTTGCGTGGATTTGAATGTCGGTGATGTTCCAAGTATGAATCATCAATCAACATCGCTCGACAAGGACGCAAGGTTGATCCTTCCGCGCAATGACACGTCATGTTTGAGCATTCTTGGAAGCGTGGACAAGCTTTTCGTTTTGGGATGGAATTTTGCCGACCACATTGGGTATCCTTTGTTGATTGTTGATGGAGGTGATGATGGGAGACGTTCGCCTATTTGGTTTGTGTTTGATCCAGGAGGAGTTGCCTCGCCGAAGCTTCTGCTTTCTACTCTCTTTTTTTGCTTCGTGGTTCCCACCTTGAGGACAAGGTGGATTTCAACCGTGGGGGAGTTGATACGATCATATCTATCATATCTCTTAGGATCTTCTAATTATTTAGTTTTCCCTTATTCACCATATCTTTCCTATATTTGTTTAGATATTTGTTTCTTGTTCATTAAGTCAGTAGCGTTATAAATAGGATAGCTTGTTATCATTTTAATCAATTCAATGAATATATTATTTTCCACAAACTTGTCTTGAGTAACAAGAATATCATATTTCGTTTCCAAATTGTTGTTCATCGGAGAACGTCCGAAAATCAGCAATTCGTGAGCTTTCCTTCAAGCACGTCGAAGGTTCGATCACCTTATCTCTCCGAGAAGTTAGCCATCCGGCCTCGTTACGGAGAACGTCCGTAACATGCTCACCGTTGTAGGTGCTGTGAAATGTAGGAAATCAATTTGATGAAATGCTTCTCGCATTGAGCATTCTTTGTGAAATTTACTTTCGAAATTAGATTTCAATTTTAAATCAAGATGGTACTACCATTTTTCCTGCAGAATTCAAGATGTGAGGAAGAAGAGAGGAAAATGGTGCTTACGTAGAAAAATTCGAAAAGAACAGAAAAATTGAAATAGCAATAGATTCATCAATTCGGGAATTTTACTAGTAATTTCTTGCCAGAACTCAACTCTTTGCTACATTCTCTTTATTAGCAAAACTGACTACTCCTATATTTTATTGATGAGAGATGTTAAGAATGAAACAAATATGAACAAATTCTAAATATATGACTGAATATGAAATTGGATTCTAGTATGGTTTACCACAATAATCCATCAGACAACACTACAAAAAAAAAGTGAAAAAAGCAAAAGCAAAAGCAAAAAGAATTGGCAATTAGTGTAGTGGACAAT
>NW_024598897.1:0-28295 GCF_004379255.2 Salvia splendens | reverse complement strand
TTTGAGTGAATGAGTCGCATTACAGTTCATAGAAGGGGAGATAAACCCCTAGGTTTTGAACTCAATTGTGATGGGAATGGGGGAGTATCACCATCGCTCAATGTTGCAATTGAGAAATTAGGGGGAAAAAGAAGAAATCAGTGTTTTTTACCCTATTTGTTTTAGTGGATTTGCTAATTGAGATTATGTCGTTATAGGATTTCGATTCAAGCTTCGATATATTTGGTATTTCACATTTGATTATAACGTAACGCGCCTGAGTGAGAATTCAGATAGAGAGATTGTTGATTTGGATGATAAATTAGGTCTATTATGATTTAAGTGACAATGTGTAAATCATAGATGAATTGGGTAAATCTTTGTTCTCTGCCTGTTATCTTACTCAAAATTGGTTTTTGATGCATATACACACGCATAGAATTCTTCGATCCAATGCAATATAGAGAAAGTTGGATGTCTATTGATAAGATAGATTCATACAGAATGTTCAGTGGAGTATATAACTAGACTATATATCCAGTTTCAACTCCCTTCTCTTATGCTTAGTGATAGCCTTCAACAAACCAAGTGGTGTTGCAGGCTTGCAGCTGACATAGATCCTCACGACTAACTTCCAGCTAATTCCGTTCTTCTTTGGTCATTAAGTCGTTGAATGAATGCTTGCACGATCATCTTCCATGGAAACGACAAGGGGCCTAGTTTGTTTTTCCCTAGAATTCCAGCTATAAATCTGGCATCAGTGGTACATTTTGTATCACACTATCACTTCATTTTTATGAAAGTAGTTTAGTTTTACCTCTCATTTCCGAGTTAAAGGTATAATTCACTTTATTTTATGGTGGAGCTACTTTCGGGTGCGGGTTTCATTGATTGAATAAGGACCCTAACTAGTTTTGAATATTGTATAAGAATGGAAGTTGCATATAGTTTGCTAGTATTTATAATTTACAATACTAGATTCTGAAGAGTCCTTTTTGCAAATATTGAACTTCGACCAGAGACATTTATGTCTGATGACAGAAAACATATGTATTAGAACATAAATGGTGTTGATTTAGTTTCTATGACTCTCTGTCTGCACCTGGTAACTATTAAAGGTTTTGATTACAATATTATTCCCAACCATAGTGGATACTCATTGAAAGACAATATTTTGCATTTTTCTTATGATGGAAATACCAAGCGAGTCACCTTTGTAGCTTGTCTTTTTTTTATATAGACAGAAAAGGTCCTATTCGAAAGTATATTACGGATGCATTTATGACGTAAATCTTTTCAAGCCATCAACATTGAGCATGATCGGTTTGTGCTGTGACTGTGCTCGCTCATACTAAGGTTTGTGAGACTTCTGAACAATGTAAACTTCTAAATGTAAGGAATGGAGATTGTTTGAAACAAATTTCTCCATTAATTTGGCTGATGGCTTCACATCTCCAACTTATTTCAGGCTTGAACATCAAAAACCTGTATATATTCATTTCTTCTAGCTAATTTTCTGCCATACATGTTCGTTTCTTTTCCTTACCAAATTCAAATTTGTATAATCCATGAACTGAACATGGTAATTGATGAACTATTCTGTATCTGATCACTAGAAATGAACTATGGTTCTTTGCTGCTTATCATTCTACCAAAATCTGGTTGAAGCATTGGTCATTTCACTTCCTAATTATTCATGATTTTACATCTGTTTTGTGTTGCGCAGCTTGCATCATCTAAAAGCCAACTGCATCAACTCTGTAAACCCTTTCTGATAAATGTCCGGAAGAAACACATTTCAGTGTCCTGCTTAGCAAAATTGCCAGGGATGGAGCACTTCAACGACCCTTCTAAGCTCGTAGTCATGTTGAGTAGTACACAGAAGAAATTGTGGAACATGATGCCAGATTCAGTTAAACAATTTCCTTGGAAGAAAGCAGAGACTGTTGCGCTAGAAGAGTTTCTCGCTTTGGCGAAGGAGGCACTGAAGTGGTGTCTGCTTGCATACTTTGCATTTAGCTGCCTATCTGATATCTCATATTCTATCTCTAGAAACAAAGAGTTGGTTATCCCATTGGGTCTCTTTGTTGGAATCACGACAACCAAATTCTTCGATGAGATATCCCGAGAACTCATGCCTGACAACCAGGTAAAATGCCCAAACGGGCCTGGCACTATAAATCAGGATATTTGACCCAACATTTGATCTTACACAAGTTTTTGTCAAATTATTAACTCGGTCTTCTTCCCTCAGGATGGACGCGTTACTTGGAGACTTCCGAGCATAGCTTTGTTCTTCATTTTTGTGAAGGCTATATCAACATATTTGCCTGGAGTAAATCATTTTCTTATGCATGCTGCAAACGGCGGACTGATGCAGGTCCTGTGGAATTGGAAAGACGTGCAGAAACACGATGGAGACGAATCTTCTTCGGATGGCTCTTCGAGCCCTGTTGATGCAGGTATTTAGGTAGTTTCTGAGCTTGGTTAACTTCCAGTGTTGTGGTTTTTGTGACATTTTTGAATGATATATAATGAATGTTAGTGTCACTTAGGTATGTAGCCCTCTCTCAAAGGCATTAATCACCATTTTTGGTTTCATAAAAATCTGTAACTTATAATATAATTATAATTTCACTATAAGACTGTTTATTTGATCATTTTATGTAATTTTTAAAGTTTGTATAGACATATTGCACCACATAAAATCCACAAAGTGACGTAGATTTGTACAAATTATATGTCGAATTTAGTTTACGTCACTTGGAATTGATTTTTTCAACATTGATAGTCAAATTTGTCATGTAGCTTATCCTGATATTATGAATCACTTTCACTAAAAAGGGGTAATTGAGATGTACCATGTCTCATAAATGCTATCTAAAGTATGCACCTAAACAAGTAATATAGTTGCATTTCAATATTTTATTGCGTACATTGAGTTATGTCACATCTAAAAATATTGCAGCGAGAGAAATTACAAATACTAATTAACGTAGGTGGTGAAAATTAATTTTTAGTTTTTATACTTGGACCTTAATTTTTATACTTAGACCTTAATTAACGTAGGTGGTGAAAATTTAATACTACTTTTTTAGTTTGACTTGGGATTCAATATAAGGTTCATATGTTGTACTACTATCTCATTCACATATTTTTGTTTCTTTAATGTTATATGCTTTAATATAATTGAATATTGTACTTATCATCATATGTTTATTATACTTGATAAGAGTAAATAATTATTTTTTTTTGAATTTAATGTCATTTTATTAGATAAAAATGTTTATTAAAGTTTGAAGTGTTTCACTTTAATTCAACATATATTTTCACATATCAAAGTTGTAGATAATTTCGGCTGAGACATCAACATCAATATCTTGGTAGCCGAAAACTTTTTCGAAATTTTTTATTAAACTATGTGATAACATCGACCATTTATCTTGATGTGTTATTACTATATTATAATGATTTTTTATTTTTTTTATTTTTTTATAGGCAAACAAAACAATTAATTTAGTGGAAATCAAATCTCAATAAAAAGAAGTCGACTCTATTTACATCCATGCAAGTAATGCAACAACATTGTTACATAACATTACAACACAAATGAGGTTCACCGGCGGATGATCCCGGAATCCGCCACGACGGCCTTATTCCGCCTCAACGCGACCATCAGCGTCTCCTCGGCCACATTCGCTAAGCAAACCCTAAACCACCCGGGCTCCGAGCAATGGCACGACGACCCGGGCGCCACATTCACCCCAAACTCCATCACCATCCTCCTCCACAGCTCGGCCTCCGCCTCGAACGTGGCGGAGGAGAGCAGCCCCCTCATATCCACCCAACAAAACAGCCCCGCCTCCTCGCTCAGGCGATGCAGGCCGGCCTCCCTGAGCCCGGCCCGCATCGCCCCCCGCCTCCTCCCCAGCCTCTTCCTGTTCTCCCTCGCGTACCCCCGGATAAACCCCTTATCCACGAGGATACGCGACAGGAGGAACTGCGACTGCGACGAAACTAGCCCGAAGCTAAACATTTTCGTCGCGGCCGCCACAAGCTCAGCGTTGTGAGAGTATATCACGCCGATGCGGAAGCCGGGGAGGCCGAGGTCCTTGGAGAGGGAGGAGACGACGTGGAGGCGGGACCAGGCCGGGTGGAGGGGTCGGGGAGGAGACGGGAGAGGGTCTCGGTGAAGGAGGGGGTGGGGGAAGAGGCGGTGGCGGAGTAGATCTCGTCGCTGACGATGTGGAGGGAGTGGGAGAGGGAGAAGGAGAGGAGGAGGTGGAGGTCTTGGGGGGAGAGGGTGGTGCCGAGGGGGTTGGTGATGAAGAGGCCTTTTACTTTGAGGTTTAGGGTTTGGGCTCTTTGGAAGGCTTCTTCTAATGAGGGTTTGGTGATGGTGAAGTTGTTGGAGCTTGAGGTGTGGATTGGGATGATTTCCACTCCTGTTCTCCACTTCAAGTCCCTGTCAAACCTAGATTGACAAAAGAGAGAGTATGTTAGTGAAATGACAAAATAGATTTTATTCTTTTAGGGATAAAGGTTATGCAACAAAAGGTATAGTTAGGTAGAAAAAAACAAATCACATTTAAGAGTACTTCTTAAAAATGTAAAATCCAATATCATATTTATGTTTTAAAAGTAAATCATACTACTTGTATATCTAAATAATCTTTTGTGATATCAAATGTATGTGTGTGTATACAATGACGGATCCAGGTGGGGTTCTTGGTCAGCCAGCAACACCTCTAGCTGCTTGGTGGCGACAACCTTCCTCACTGTGTTTTTCGACCCCACTATTGATTTTTCATGAATTCGTAATTGTGTATATTATTTCGGAAGAGTTGTGTGGTTACCCCGGATAATATGGAGTCGGGATCAAGAACGCGTCTCCCGGTTCGGCCAGACAAAACATGAGAATCTCATTTGCAGAGGTTGAACCGGCTGTAAGAACCAGCTTATCCTCATCAAATTTCACCTTATTTCCCCTTATTTCAGACGTATTCTGCCAGCACCTGAGATGTGTATACATATATATAAGAGATATATATAGAGAGAGAACGAGAGAGAGAGAGAGAGTTATACACACTTTCTTGAATTCAGGAAGGCAGTGATAGTCTTGGAAAAGAGCTAACTCCCTAAACACAGATCCACCTTGTTTTCGAAACCAATTCGATTCTTGATTTTCTTCGATCCAAGACTCAAGAAGATCGAAAGAAAGCTGCAAATAGCAAACACAAATGTTAGCATTTCATGCATGGAAATGTTACTATATAAGCAGGGGCGGACGTAGAAAAAAAGAATAGTACTACCTGATTCTCGGCGAGGCCCATCTGGATGATCCCGGATGGGGTCGAACTGGTTTTTCTCGTATTCTTGCCATCCTAGGAAGTAGGAGTCTTGGCCATGTGATGTAACTTTCCTAGACAACATTTTGTTTGCTATCCTTGAACACAACCTAGCTTGGAATAAAATTTAGTGGGAGACAAAGGTGTTGTGGAAATGTGACAAATTGAGGGTCTATTTATACAACAAGAGATGGATTGAGACAAAGGGCCGACAGTGTTCTTCTTCAACGGTCATTAGATTTTTGTCTGATGATGCATCACAAGTAGTTGCTTTGTTGGACTTTTTGTGAAACTATGGTCTTGTCGAAGTTAATGCCCATTTCTTGGAAAGAAAAGAGAAGAAGGAAATAAATGTGATTAAGAAACATGGAGTGTTGCTTGTGGATATGTAACAAATGTTGCCACTTTAAGAAACTATGAATTATATGCCCGAAAACTACATTTTTTCATGCGAACGTGACATATGTACACATGAATAACGAAAGCAGTGGATTCACCTACAGGATTCGACTAGAATGTGTAAAAAAACAACGCAACAAGTAAGTAATTGTATCGGTTGTGTTTAATTGCTTGAAGTAAAAATTGATTATAAATCTAGATCATATATCAAGATGGATTACTTCATGGACACCCAAAAAAAGAAGTGATTAGTTAGTGTCTGAGATCAATCATGCATGCATATTTTTTTCCATATGTGGAAGTGGAACCTACAGTGCTAGACTCTTATCCGTTGAAACTTAATTAGAGGAAAAAGTAATTACTTTTAGCTCCAATTTGCTTTGGCAAATTGAATCATATTTAGAACACATAATCCCTTAGATAAAGCATTCTTTAGTGAGGCTTTTCTTTTCCAAGATAAGCTAATCAGCTTAAGAGACTGCAGTGACTAATCTAGGGTTTTACATCTCTGTCTCTTCTCCGATGAAGACGAAGGCTAGCTTACTCGCAATAGATCGGACGATCCGATAAGATTGGCCTAAAATCCATGTGGATTGAACTGATAACCAAAATAGAAAAAAAACCCTAGGTAATTATCAAATTGCAGTATGATCACAAAATTAGTTTCCTAGTAGTAATAAAACAATGGTTCAATTTCTAAGTGATAATCATGGGAATGTGATTGATTCTTGAGTCTTAAAAGAATGAGGACAAAATGTTGTCACAAGATCATTAGCTTACGATGGTATAAGTCATGTCCTAATTGTGACATCAAAACCGGTACAAGTCAAGTTGAATAATTTCTCTACATAAATTTGTTTTACATTATTATCTTCAATCCATGTGACTATCGTCATCGTTAATTATTCCATTCTTGAGGCCTTGTATATCACATCATTCTCCAAATTAAAATGCTATGAATATGAAATTATATACTCCCAATGCGTTGCATAGAAATATGTCATTTAGGTCGGCACAAGTCTTAATGCGTAATTAATAAAATAAGAGAAATAATAGTATAGTGGATGACGGAGCCCATAAATGATAAAGTAAAATAGAGGGAGAAAAAAGTTTCTACAAATAATCAATATAACTAATTTTATGGGACATACGAAAAGGAAATTCGGCATATTTCTATGGGATAGAGGAAGTATATAACTTACCCCATGCTATATTCGTAACTAAAATGCACTTATGTGTGATGCTAGTTTGCTTCTGTTACCATGTTTCCGTGTGATATTAGATAGATCAATTACTTTGTTGTTATATTCTGAATTGTTTTATACTACATAAAAAAATGATCAATTCGGGCTAAAAATATCACCACCAAGTGATCTCAAAGTTCGAGCTATTTTTTAGGAATAACTCTATGTATATATATATATATATGCATGCCTTTAAGACAAAAGCCATGACTAGAAAAACTAACAAAAAGTCATTGATGCCTACGCAACAACTTGTCCTCCAAAAACATAGATGGTAGAAATTTGACTATTTCATCAACTTTGCATAATGGGATTTTAGTGAAATATATCCATGCATAAAGGTGTTTATTAGTTAGTTAAATAAAGTGATTATTTGCGCATACTAATAATAATTGGAAGACCATAGTCACCAAATTGTGGTAATTAAATCCCAACTGTGAACTCTAACTATATATGTTAATATAGGATAAGTGTGGGTTTTGGCTTAGTTATCCAATGATTTTTTATGAATACAAAATGCTCAAATTCAAAATCAAAGGTGCAGAAGTTCGACAAAAGAGAAAGAACTGATCAGACCACATTGTCACAACTCACAAACCATAAGGTACTCTTGCTTAGTCTTTAAACTGTTAGACCTTTGCCTCGTCATAGACATATATATTGCTCTAAATTTTTTGGGTCATATAAAAAAAGTGTGGGTCCCACTATGCATTTTAGAACTATTTGGAATGAATTGAAACTTTGATATTTAAGGCTGTAGAGGCATTCTACTGATATATAAATAGTTTGGATAAAAACTAGTAATATGTGTCATTGAAATTAAGTTGAATTGGTCAATTGGACATCTTATACCACTAATTAAGTTGAATATTGGGGTTGTGTTTAGAAGTCTCCAAACCGAACCGGCCCGGAACCGTCGCCGGCGGTTCCGAACCGGAACCGGAACCGTCACCGGCGGTTCGAACCGGCACCGGAACCGCCGGAACCGCCGGGCCGGTTCCGGTTCCTCATTTTATGCAAACCGTAACCGGCGGGTCGGAACCGCCGGTTCCGGCGAAACCGGCGGTTCCGAACCGGCGGTTCGGCGGTTTCCGACACAATTTCAGGCCTACTCCCTAGCCTTTTCACAATGTCAGGGTTAAACCGGCGGTTCCGGGCCTAAACCGGCGGTTTCCCACCGAAATTTTCAAAATTTGAAAATTCAAACGGTCCGTAAACCGCCGGTTCCACCGAAAACCGGCGGTTTCAGCGGCGAACCGGCGGTTTCGGCGTTATTTTTTCAAAATTTGATTTTTTTTTAAATTTTTAATCACAATTTTCCCCTATAAATACCCCCTCCTCTTCCATTTCTACTCACCCCATTCTTGTGTTAATAAGAATTTCTCTCTCAATCTCAATTTCTCTATTCTCCATCCTCATTCTCTCAAGTTGTGTACGTTGTTTGCGCTCATAATTTACTCACGTTGTTCTTGTTCACGTTATCATATAGTCATATTCACATAAACACTACTATCTATTCTCTACTTCCAATTTCCATAATATCATGTCTTCATCTCGTCGTGGTGGTGATCGGGGCAAGGGCATTGCTCAAGATCAAAGTGACTCTCGGCGTCGTCGTGCCCCTTCTAGAGCACAAGTTGCGGAGGAGGTGGGAAGGCGAGCCGCTCTTCGATTACAAGTAAGTTCTAAACTTCTAAATTAAATGTTTTACTATGTTAATATGTTATAATAAGTCTTTAATTTGAGAGCACCATTTGGTATACTTGCTCGGAAAAAGATTATGTGCGGACTACCGCCTTTTCTTATATCCTTGTGCAAGATGGCCTATTGTGGAATGCCTCAGCGTGGTCCTTCCTTTGATTTATATGTTAGTATGTTTTAATATGTTATATGATAAGTCTTTAATTTGAGAGCACCATTTGGTATACTTGCTCGGAAAAAGATTATGTGCGGACTACCGCCTTTTCTTATATGCTTGTGCAAGATGGCCTATTGTGGAATGCCTCAGCGTGGTCCTTCCTTTGATTTATATGTTAGTATGTTTTAATATGTTATATGATAAGTCTTTAATTTGAGAGCACCATTTGGTATACTTGCTCGGAAAAAGATTATGTGCGGACTACCGCCTTTTCTTATATGCTTGTGCAAGATGGCCTATTGTGGAATGCCTCAGCGTGGTCCTTCCTTTGATTTATATGTTAGTATGTTTTAATATGTTTTAGTACGTTTTAATATGTTAATATGTTTTAATATGTTTTAATATGTTTTATATGTTTTAATATGTTTTAGTAAGTTTTAATATGTTAGTATGTTTTAATATGTTTTAATATGTTATAATATGTTAGTATGTTTTAATATGTTAGTATGTTTTAATATGTTTTAATATGTTATAATATGTTAGTATGTTTTAATATGTTTTAGTAAGTTTTAGTAAGTTTTATATGTTTTAATATGTTTTAGTAAGTTTTAATATGTTAGTATGTTTTAATATGTTTTAGTAAGTTTTAATATGTTTTAGTGGTAAGTATTTTCATCAACGATGTATTTGTCATATTTTAAACTTATGTGTACAAGATGCTTTGTCTTTATGGCAAAGACATATTCAACCTATTACTACAGCTGTATCCTTGATCCACTGGAAGCCTCAAATTGGCAAGGCGTGGAAGAAGTATTGCCACTCGAAGAAAATAAGGTACACAAAGTTTACTTTAGACGTTTCTACTAGATGGAACTCTACATATGACATGTTGCAATCTACAATGGAGCATATAGACTATTTAGTTGATTTTTATAGAACTTACCCTGTTGATGATTTATATCTAACATCTTCTTGTTGGGAACAAAGCCTGAGTTTATTTAAATTATTCAAAAATTTTCGAAGTGCCACTATGGAGTTATCGGGTGTGTATTATTGCACATCCGTTCGTGTTTTAGAACATTGCATGATCATATCACTTGGTTTTAAAACTGCAATGAAAAATTCCGCAAACAATCTTGAGCTTATGTGTGTTTTATATTACATGGTTGAAAAATGGCTCAAGTATTTCAATGAGATCCCAACAGTTTTTTTTGCTTGCCAAAGTTTTGGATCCAAAGTGGAAACTAGTTGGTACTTTCAAAATTTTAGAATTTTATTACAACAGTTTAGCTTCTATTGATCTTGAACCACTCCGAACTTTGCAAACTGACGACGACGACAACTACATAAACCTTGCCCAAACATTCCAAATAAACCTCCCCCACCTCCCAAGCCTCCAAAGAAATTTTGAGTTCGACTTGCGGGCTCTCTTTCACGATTACGAAGTCAAGTACAACACTACCCACCAAGTTCGACCTAGACCCCCCCGTCAAACACAGAACTTTGGCTTCTTCCAAGTTGATGACCCGACACCCAATCCCAATTGGCGGACCTATACGCCTTCAGCAGCGGAGGAAGGACGGCACATTCGGTAAGTGAGTTAGATTTATATTTAGACTCACACTTTTCATTCAATGAGGAAGAAGGAGGTCCCGTTCCCCAACAAATCGACGTCCTAGATTGGTGGTCTTCACACGAGAAAGATTTTCCCATCCTTGCATCAATGGCCAAGGAGATCTTTTCGGTTCCGGCTTCCACTGTCGCCGTCGAGTCCGCCTTTAGTGTTGGAGGCAACGTCTTGGACGACCGAAGAAGTAGGCTCACCGGACAAAACATGGAAGCCACCATGTTACTTGATGATTGGTGCTCCGCCGAAATTAGAGACCAAGAACCGGATTGGGACAAACTAGTAGTACAACCCGACCAAGACTACTTCCCCGACGAAGAAGAGTAGGCGCCAATACTTCCGATCAAGCCAAATAGGTAAGCAAGGTAAGAGAACTACGTGGACTTTGATTCC
Source organism: Salvia splendens (assembly GCF_004379255.2). Taxonomy (NCBI): domain Eukaryota; kingdom Viridiplantae; phylum Streptophyta; class Magnoliopsida; order Lamiales; family Lamiaceae; genus Salvia; species Salvia splendens. The sequence goes on along the minus strand of NW_024598897.1, from coordinate 17,447 downwards.
AAAATGCAATTGAGCATTGAGGATACGTAGGCATCTCAACTTATATTTCAACTTAAATTTTAAATTTAAGTTTAAATTTAAGTTGAGCTCAAGTCCTTTTCCTTTATTTCTTTTTTCTCCCCTTTATTTCGAATATGTAATTTTGTAAATTGTAATGAAGACTTTAAGTCTTTTGTAATTTATAATTTTGAAGTTGTAATTTCTAATTTTTATGTTGTAATTTGTAAATTTTAACTTGTAATTTGTAATTTTAAAGTTGTAATTTGTAATTTTGAAGTTGTAATTTGTATCAATAAAATTACATTTGTACATCGCTTCATTCTAATGTTATTTACGCAAGTTTTTTTACATTTTAAACTTGAATTACAATTTACAAAATGCAAAAAAAAAAAAAAAAAATCGGATAAACCGCCGAACCGCGGAACCGGCCCGGAACCGGGTAACAACCGACGGTTAGGCCGGTTCAAGTGAACCGGCGGTTCACGGTTCATAAACCGGAACCGTGCGGTCTTCGACGGGCCGGTTCCGGTTCCAACAAATTTTGAACCGGAACCGCCGGTTCCGAACCGTGAACCGGTGGTTCACGAACCGTGGTGACGTCTAGTTGTGTTTGTAGAAAAACGTACAATTTGTGTTTGTTTTTAATTCATTTTGGTGTGTTTTTTGTCAACATATATGATGTTTAAGATTCTTCTACTAAAACCAACTTGAATACTAGCTCGTACTTTTATCCTTGCTTAGTTGCTTCTATCAGGTTCTCATGGTTCAAAACGAAAAATAAGTGGATCTAGTTATTTGATCCACATTTGAATATCTCAACTCGTATTTTGTTAATATTAGGATCACATGAGTCATGTCACCTCCGAGAGCACATTCAACTCGGGCAATGAGTCTGTTTTGATACCATGTTAAAATGTTATAATCGCTAGGTACTTGGGTTTTTTTTTCTTTTTTTATAAAAAAATCATACAAGACTAATAATGGTTCTCATTTACCTATATAATAGTGATTATTCAAACCCACGACGTATTGATTTGATTTGAAAAGGAAACGTCTCACCACAAAGTTGTTTAAATTGATCGTTTTCTACTTTACACTTTTATGTGGAACAACTCATACGTACGTGAATATCTCAGCACATGACGCTAGACAAGTTAATCGATTCACTTTGCATCAAAATCTTGAGCTGCAAGAAACAATCTCTCTCCCAATTATACATTTCATATTTGAAAACGAACTTATGATTTAATCAGATATGAAGTAAGAAATGTTTGGGAATTATACATCAACTCTTTCCAATGTACTAAATTGCACTCCAATAAAAGGAGATGAATTGGAGTTTCATCAGTGCAGAGTGGCTGAATAGAGGCAGTAGTTTTATAGGTTTAGCTATCAAAGTTCTATTTCCCCATATATTGTAGTAATAAAAGAATAGTAATGACCCTATTTTGGGATGAAACAAAAATGAGACAAAATTTGTGGATTTCTTTCTGAACTATTCAACATTTACTTGATATATATGCAGAGACATTCTACACCTAGTAGGACATCATCGGTAAGACTTGAGATGAAATATTTGGCAATTTGAGGTGAATGATCTCTTTGCTGCAGCTTGCTCAAACTTCTTTGTTGCAGCTTCGTTCTCCTCTAGGCTCATCTGAAGAAAATATCTTATCCACCATGTCGAACTCCTCAACTTAGCCTATTAGCAAAACATAAGGAAATGGCCTTAATTTGCATGCAAAATAATGTGTACTTTATGAGCAAAATATTAAGATAACATATTTCCCAGAATGATATCTTTGAGGAGATTAGGTGTTTGGCAAGAACATCAAGCAAGCTCCCATTATCGGAGCTCAGATTTGAAATCCCGAGCATCCAATTACGGAGAAGGTTGAATGTTTCTTGCCTACTCCGGTTGGCCATATTTAATACTACTTGATATATTGTTCTCAACAGCCAAAAACCAAATGGAAGTTCTGCAGTATCCTTGAGCAAGAAAGGGTAAAGATAAAATGGATGAAAAAATCGTGAGACAAAGATAACTTACAGAACGTCCATATCTGGCTTTATCAACAGACTTTGCTTTTTGTTTGCTCGGATACCCTACAAGTTTACAGTAAGGTAGTTAATATACAAGGCCCATGGAAGCAGTAACAGCCATAAAAAGGATGGCTTGAGCAACATGAGGAAAATAAAGAAGTATAGCCCAGTGCGAAAATGCAAGTTGAACATGTATGTTAATACATCTAAGCCAAGGTGATTGAGTCCTCTGCTACCTTTAGTGGCCAAAAACTTGAAGTCACAACAAGGTAGTTCCATAAATCAATGCAAGTGATCAGTACTTGCCAAGCTACTATCTTCCAATGAATAACGGCCGAAGTTGGCTTTTCCCAATGGGTAATCACCATCATTGTAGGGAAATGACATAAGCAAGAATTTGTTTGTTGTGAACAGAACCCAATCTAGTTGGTTAAAATAATAGGTTGTACAAGCCATGCATAAATCAATAACCGGTAGTCCAGATTAGTTTTCGTCATGTATGATGCCTTCTATGAGGATTTTTGGCTGTAAATTTGGAGATAAAATGAAATAGACTAAATCCCATAAATTCAGCTAACAAAAAGAATTTCAATAAAACTTGTAAAGAAACATGGCATTAACTACTTACTCGTGAATATGACCAGACCATCAGATGATAGCCTTGTTAATGCAGGCAGGCTCCTGTTGAGATATCTCGGAGACAAGTAATCCAACGCATCCGACACAATGACAAGAGGAAATGATTTTGCCTTGTAGGGAAGAGGAAATTTGATATCAGCCACACGAACAAGGCCTTTGTGCACCAGTCTCTTGCATGCCTCATCAGCATCTTCAACATCATAAGGTTCCACACCAAAAGCTTCAGTGCCTTCCTCCTTTATCAATCTTGAAACAACAAAACAAGTCTCTGGACCAACATGCAATACCTTGAGCATAATGTCACCATATACTTTTTTTAGAATCGGAATGGCACGTTCAACTTCTCCAGTGCATGAAATATCTCCTGCATGTAGAACATGATGATGAACCCCAAGATAAATGTCAGCATGCGCACCAACCATCTATTCTCATCGTTAAGCATGTAAGTGAAATCTGTCAACCAAAAAAATAAATATATGCATCCATGTTCTGAGGGAAGCTACGGTGGTCCAGAAGTGCTACCTCTTGTTTTATTGCAGAACCCTTCATACATGTGTTATTTTAGGAAAGAATATATGCAGACGAGACAAAATGTAATGAGAGTATTTTAGATTAGATAGGGAAGACTCAAAGAATTTTTAAAAAGTTAAATAAACATTGACTGTTCTGGAGCTCTATATGATGCAAGTTTTCTCCTAAATCAGCAGGCAATCTCATAAAGAAACTAATAGCATGCCAATCAAGTACAACAAGTAAATAATAACCGGGCATATTGTACCTGAGAAATATTTTCAACTGAAAAAAAGGTACTAATTTGATGTGATAAATCATGTAAACTGCTAAATAGAAGTCTCTATTCATGAACACTGAAATTTCATGAAGCCTCTGCCCCAAAAATCAGTATTCCTTTCTCAACAAGAAACAGAACAAAGTAACCTAGACCATGTACCATTTATATTCAAATATTTCTCCATCATAGTGAACTATGGATCCACCATCATGAAACAGGTTATAGACAACAAAAGAATCAGAACTTAAGCCCCATTTATATGCACAAGATTTAAGATTGCTCAGTTTACAAGATTCGATAAAATAAAGAGCTCTCAGTACAATTACCTTCCACACGATTCAGAGCTTTAGGATTTCCAAAACCACCTATCAGGAAATCATTTCCTTTCAGTCAAAGCATAAAGTATAAAACACACTGGTCGACATCATAGCATAGTAGCACAAAAAGCACCATGAAGTATCTCAAGTTGTTCAAATATAACACGGTAAACCAAAAGTGAGAAAACTATTACTACTACCATGCTAGTCATTTGGAACACACAAAACAGTTTATCTTCTAATATTTGAAAATCTTTGCTCTCTTACATTCGCCAATATCAGATTGAATCATATAAGCATTTCTCTTCACGTCGTCACATCACATCCAATATATAAGAGCAAAATGATATACACCACTACTCAAATTTGCAGACAATTTATAGCAATAAAAATATCAGAGAAATTCAAAAGCATTTCAGAGCAAACCTCCTACATCTATGCATTGATTATCAACTACTACTACATACATTGTCAACATCCCCAATCTACACGAATTTGATTTCACTTAAAAGCAATTCCAGCTAAACACAAGCAATTAATTTTTCTTCAAAAAACAATTCGAACCTTGGCCGCGATATAGATAACCAATCACAAACAATGCCCCCTGCAAAATTGAGATCAAGCTGAACAAGTCAAGCAAGGAGCGCGTTCAGGTTCAATTTCGCCAATCAGAATCCGCTTCATTCAAAAACAAATTGAATCACAACACACACACGCACAGATATAGAAATGAATATACCAGAATGAGCGCAATCGACAAATAAGAAGGAGAACGGGATCTGGATTGCAACGAAGACGATGATAGAACTGCTCCAGTCTCAGATATGCGCCGAGAGGGATTAATCGGCCTTCTAGCTGCCATTTCTTTGTCAAGCTAGAACTGATGTGTGTGTAGATTTTGTGGAAAAAAATTTCTTCAAAAATGAAAATTGAATCGCTGCAGTGTGTGAGAAGTGATGGAAGATTGATCAAATTAATTAATAAAAAAAAATAAAATTTACATAACTATATGATAATCATCACTTATTTTGTGTATATGATACTATAATTATCCCTTAATTAATGACACGGGTACAAAAACAATGATGAAGCCGACACAAATTTAGTGATAATTATATCTAATATGGAGTACCAAATATATCATTATTTTAATTATACTATAAGTTTAAAGATTGTATAAATACTACTCCATAAAGTTCCCATACCAACTTTTTCATACGAGTTTTTATACAGTTTTTTGCAATAAATTTTCAACCAAACTACAAAACAACAAAAAAGTCATAAATTATACTCCTATTTATTCCACCAACGTTAGTGAGAAGGAATGTTCTTCCCACATTCTAACTTACAATTTTTTACATGATGGAATTCAATTATCAAAGAAAGATATAAAGGATTAACTAAATAATTGACACGTGAGTTCTTGAGAAGTCGTTATCTATCTCTGGGATTTTAAGTACCAAATAAAATACACAAAAATTTAAAAACTTGGGTCCTTAGGCTATCCGCAACGTTGTCACTTATCCGTCCCTTAACCATTCCTTAAATTACTATTCATGGACCCACTGTACTTTTTTACTCCATCTCTTAACTAAGGGACGGAACCTCTGTCACTTATCCGTCCCTTAAATTACTATTCATGAGCCACACTGTACTTTTTTACTCCATCTCTTAACTAAGGGACGGAACCTGCAACCCTCCGTCTCTTAACCGTCCCTTAAATTGCTATTCATTCAATTTCATTTTTTATTTTTATTTCCAACCAAATTAAATTAATAAAAACACACTTCATTAAATAAAATAAACTTACAACATAAAATCCGTAAAAAAACATAATTTAATAATTTCCTAAAAAATTAAAAATATATAATTTAATAATCTCATCCGCCAAATTTTACCCAAATGTGATCCATTAGATCATCTTGGAGTTGGGCGTGGGCGGAAGAGTCACGTGTCCTTGCCCGAATAGACAACCGTTCTAGTATAGACGGATGCACTCCACTGCGTGGCGGACTACTTGCGGTAGAGCTTCCGGGGGCTTCAGGGTCGAACCAATTTCCCGCCTCGGGTCCTTCGTCTTGGACAATCATGTGGTGCAAGATTATGCACGTATACATGATGTCGACCATACTCTCCATGAACCACGTACGAGCCGGGGCTTTGATAATGTTGAAGCGCGCTTGGAGAACCCCGAACACCCGCTCCACATCCTTCCGAGCAGCCTCATGCTTCTGCGCAAAAAGCGTCTGCTTTGCGTTCACAGGCCTGGTGCACGTCTTCACGAAGGTTGGCCACTTCGGGTAGATGCCGTCGGCAAGATAGTACCCCATTTTATAGCGCCGGTTGTTAGCGGTGAAGTTGATGGCCGACGCTTTACCATCCAAAACTTCGGCGAAGGGGTCGGATTGATGGAGCACGTTTATGTCGTTGTTCGAGCCGGGGACCCCGAAGTACGCATGTCAGATCCATAGCCGGTAGTCGGTAACGGCCTCGAGTACAACGGTGGGGTGGGAGCCTTTGTGGCCGCTCGTGCACGACCCCCTCCACGCCACCGGGCAATTCTTCCATTGTCAGTGCATGCAATCGACGCTGCCAAGCATCCCGGGAATCCATGCACTTCTTCGTCAAGGCGGAGCAGGAACAGACAATCTGCCGTGCTTGGCTTCCGGAGAAATTCGTCGGTGAAGGCTGTCCGGACGCCTTTGCAGAATTGGAGCAAGCACATTCTCCCAGTGCTTTCTCCAATGTGGAGGTATTCGTCGAACACATTCGCCGTTTGTCCAGTTGCAAGCTGACGGATTGCTGCAGTACATTTCTGCAACGTCGTATGGCTGGGACGGCCAACGACGTTGAACCTTTCTTGGAAGAACTCTTCCCGGGCCGCCAATGTATTTGCGATGTGGAGAAATAGCGGTCGCCGCATGCGGAAACGGCGACGAAAGTAGGTATCTCCCCACACCGGGTTATCGCTGAAGTAGTCGCGGACTAACCTTGCGGCGGCTTCCTCCCGGTTACGATGGATGTAAGTCCGGGAGCGTCTTTGGGGCGGCGCGGCTTCCTTCACCTCCCGGCGTCGATCTTCTTCAAGTGATTCTTCCATTATTTGACGCATTTGCTCATATGGATCCATTAGATCGATTAAATTTGGGGGAAGAATAAAAGAGATGATTTGAGATGAAAATTGGAGAGGAAAGAGAGATGATTTGAGAGGTTTAGATGTGTGTTTGCGTGTAAAATGAGAATGAAATAGGAGTATTTATAGAGTAAAAAAAACGGTCGAACGGTAATATTACCCGTTTTCGAATTTTTAGTTTTAATTTTTTTTATTTAATTCGATTTTTTTTAAAAAAAATGAATTAGTGCGTCAGCGTGACGAAACCCACTCGCTGGCCGGCGAGTGGGCGTCACGCATTGCCTGGGAGCGCGTGGCGAGACGTCTCGCGCTGCGTCTCGGCGTGACGGGTGTTCCGGAGGGATGGTGACGGGACGGGACGCTGCGGGTGGCCTTAGATAGTAATGTTTCTTAGATGAGCCAAGAGTGGGCCTAAATGGTTAATTTATAATATACTACTATATACGCATGCATTGTTTGAATGTAACTGAAAAAATAATTCACATTGTTCACTATAATTGAAATAATTTTATACATAATCAATGATAGATGTAGGTGGACTTGGAAGATCGACTGACCCTAATGCCAACCATGAGAGTGGTAAATTATCATTAAATTTGGACTTTGGAGTTGATGCCGAGTCAAAGTGCGACAACTCCAGCCCACCACTTAGGGTTATGATTTGCTTTTATCTTTCGGTCATCATTCGTTGCAAGCTAAACTCGTGATACCACTTTTACATTCTGATACCATCAATGACCTTATTTAGTGTCTGATCTTATAAATTATGTTAAGTGCATCCGTCACTATGCAGAATAATCTATAGTAGGTGAGTTACACATCAAGATTATTTGAAATCTTACATATAAATGACTAATCCTATATATCATCGTCTGAAATTGCCCAAAATTAATTTGAGGGTGTTCATTTGTTTGAGATTGGTCTAAGACTATATGAAACATGAGGAAGGCCAATACTCATAAGTTAAGACAACCTTAGGCCGGTCCCGGGGACGCAGTTGCGGCCCAGGAACGCGCCCGGGGTCGGGCCCGGCTCATGGTTTAAGTGTATCGGGATGGGCTGAAACGCGGTCCGGCCCAGCGTTAATTGGTGTTCGGGCCGGACCGGGCCGCTGCTTCAAAATATATATATTTTTTTAATTTGAAATTTATCTATAAATACCACTCCATCCATTTTCATATCCATTCAACTTCATTTCTCTCCCTAAAATTCAAAAAAATGCCTCCTCGTCAAAGAGCAATCGAAGCTCAAATGGCCCGAATGTTAGACGCGGTGATACCGCCAATCCAAGAAGAAATCAACAACGAAGTGGAACGCTACCAAACTGCTGTTCAAGCGTGGAACGAACAACACGTCCGAGTACCATGTACTCGGATATATATCCACCGAGACCGTGAATAAGCTGGTTTGCGGCTTTTCACAGATAATTTCTCTAGAGATCCTCGATGGAGTGATCAGATGTTCCGTCGCCGGTTCCGAATGCGGAGGCCTTTGTTCCTGCGCATCATCAACGTAGTTGTAGCTCGTGACTCGTATTTCAAGCAAACCACCGATGCTGTGGGCCGGCAAAGTATATCGACTTTGCAGAAATGCACATTTTCCATACGTCAACTCGCTTACGGAACTACTTCAAATATGTTCGTTGACATCTCCATGTAAGCGAGCATACTGGACGGGATTGCCTAGCTAAATTCTGTCGGACAGTCATCGAAGCATTCAAGGATACATACTTGAGAAAGCCAACGACCGACGACGTTAGGAAGTTGGTGAACATGCACGAGCGGACGCACGGCTTCCCGGGGATGCTGGGCAGCATCGACTGTATGCACTGGCAGTGGAAGAATTGTCCAACGGCTTGGAGAGGATAATCCACTAGCGGGCACAAGGGCACACATCCCACGATTGTGTTGGAGGTCGTTGCCTACCAACGATTGTGAATCTGGCATGCCTACTTTGGTGTCGCTGGGTCAGGAAGACAAATCTCCAAACTGTCTAATGATCTCACAATGGTATGGTTTCTTGAAATATTTACAGCAAGAGTTTGAAATTTAGTAGTAAAAATTATTTTGTATAATGAATTGGTTATGCATATATGCAGAAAATAAGTGAAGAAAAGGTTCTCAAAATGAGACCATTGACAGGATCAAAGCCTCCAAGATGTGATGGTAAAAAATGTAAATCTTGTGGAAATTGCGAGGCAGTTCAGGTTCCAATTGTGACACCAAAGAAAATCATGTTCCAAAAACAATTATATTCTCCAAGAATTAATATTATAGCATATTCGAGAGGAGATTATATTTCGAATTATAAGCCAATGTGTTGGAAATGTAAATGTGGAGATTTATATTTCAGCCCTGGAGAGGCCTAAGAAATCCAAAATCTATAATTTCTGTAATTTAATTATGTTTATCGAGCATATCATTTATAAGGTTATTATATATACCGAACTCAATCTCATTGCAAAATACATAATCAAAAGGCGGATGATTTTTTTAGATAGCATGGAAGTCATTTTGAGTTTGTTTTTTAGTTCGTTTTAGAAAAGATAACTTGAAACGATATAAAATAACCTCCATATTTTTAAAAGCCGCATATGCTAAAACGAATTGAAAATGACATTTGTGTTGTCAAAAAATGACAGTTATGCGTTTTGCAATAAGACGTGGTTTAGTTTTAATCATAATTCTAAATACGCACATTTCATGTGTAATTTTTCAAATGTGATATTCGTCTTGTGTTCTTTGTAAATTATTTCAGAAAATTGTGATTTTCTTTTTCCTTTTTAAAAGTACTCCAAAGACTACAATAATTACCTAGGCAATTAAAAGTTAGAACTACAATTGAGGTCCCATAATAAATATATGCTATTTGCCGACACATTTAAAATGCCTTTATCCCCACTCCATCTCATTAAAATCTCTCAAACTACCAACTTTTTCACATCCACTCATTTTTTTTTAACTTTCCTTCTCAAACCAATCTCTAGTAATCTTGAAAAGGGTCTAGCCACAAAAGTTAGATTACAAATATATCCAAAGATAATGTTCCCATTATTCAAGAATCAATGCTTATTACACTTTTGCAAGTGACATGATTCCTTTGTTTTCTTTATATATTTGACTCTCTACACTCATGCCCGTCCCTTGGCCCGTGCGGCCTGTGCGACTGCACAGGGACCCCAATTTTCAGGGGCCTCTGAAATATTTCAGCCCATATACATGTATTCCTATTTTTTCAGCCCAACAAAGCTATTTCTCTTGTATAGCAACGCCCAGGCCTTTTTCTAGCACCGTGACTCCAATTCTGATCGGTTTCTTTTCCCGATCGTAGACCTGGGAGCCGCCTGTTAGTGTTCGGTGTTCCTCATCGACAAACGCCGCAACAGGGACTAGCTCACCAGAGCCATCGTTGATCGCTTCTGCAGCGCTTGCCATCGTCGGCCATTGCGATTGGGAGCAGCGCAAACGCATCAATTTGTTCAACGAGACGACGATCATCCCATCAGGGCAGGTACGTTCTGCTCTCTCCATACCTCTTTTTCTAATCTGTTGCAAATTTATAGAACGAAGCTTTTCTAAATTGAAGCTATTGAAGTCATATTTGTGTTCTACAATGACACAAGATAGACTGAATGATTTGGCCATAATCGCACTCGAGAGTGAGATGTTGGAGAAGATTGCATATGAGAACATCGTCGAAGATTTCATTTCAAAGAACACCAAAAGAATGATGTTGTTCAAGTAAAGACTATGCAATCGAGGTTCGAAATGGTATATTTCTTTAATTATCATATAGCTTTAAAATGCATTGTCTTTTTTTCTATAGTGGTAGGCCTCATTTTAGATTTTTGCACAGGGCCTCTGATTTTGTCGGGATGGCCCTGTCTACACTCTATAAGCATTGGTGAGTTTGCCATGCATCGAAATTTGAGAGCTAAAGGCTTGAAGGTGAAGCATGTCATTCGCATATTTTTTGCTTGTGGCCATTTGTGTGTGGCTTCTTTACAATATCAAGAATCCACGAGACATGAAGAACGATGAGAAAATCGGGAGGAAGGAGCTGAGGCCGCGGATGGATGGGGTTGAGAGAGGCAGAGGCGAAGAAGTGGAGAGTGGAGAGCGCGATGGCGAAGAGATGGATGAATGGGAGAAGGAGAGGAGCGGAGAGGTTCGAGTTGAGGTAGAAGTAGAGCATGATCAAATGCAAGATCTCATTGATGAAGACGACAAGGATTAATTTTTGGGATTTTCATGAAAAAAGAAGAGGTGGATTGATGAATATTGTATGATTTGAAGGCAACCAAAAATGCAACTTTTTTTAGAGGTGTGTATAGTACAAAGTTTGTGTGTTTTAATTGTATAGCATTTATTCTTGGTGAATAATCAAAAGCATCTTTGTGTGGAGCTAAATAAGACAACTATTTAGAGATGGAGAAAGTAATGTGCAAGTTGAGAAATTTTCAAAATGCCATGTTTTGTGTGGAAAAATTTTTCATCTACTACTACTTTAAATTTTCATTGCACTCATTAATTATTTAAAGAAGTTTAAAAAAAACTTTCCAAGTGCTTTAAATTTTACAACTAAGGAGTATATGAAAATGGAATACATATATATTGTAATGAACTTTATTAACTCGTTTTCCTCCAATAATATTTATTAAAACCCTTCATATTTATTAAAACTCGGGTAAAAAAAAGACTCTGGTGGAGGAATAGAGTACTAATTGCATAAAATAAAGAAAAGAGGTAAATAGGATAAATATTTAGAGATGGAGAAAGTAATGAGCATGTGAAAAAGAGGTAAATTAAATAGGATAAATTTGACTAATTGTTGAAGTCCCCATTTGCTCTCATTATCCCTTTAAGGAGCTAGAGCATAATTACTAATCCCCCATCCTATCGCATGTGATTGATTTTTTTTTCGGCATAAGATTTAAGAAAATGATATTTATTGAGTTAAGTGGAAACGATAAAGTAAAAGAGATAAAGAGAGAGTAAAATAAAAATAATTAGATATTTTGTTTTTAACTAAAAATGGAAATCAATCACTTCTACAGAAATAATTAAAAAAGATAAATCAATCACAGGTGATACGACAGATAGAACACCTAAAAAATTGACTAGTTAGTTTTATTTCCCATATAATAATGAATGATCAAGTTGTATACGAAAAATATATTCCTTGAATCTCATTTATCTTGTACTACTTTAAATGATAAATAATTATATATAAATGAAATTCATATTCAACAAACTTTTTTTTAAAACCACTTTGTTTCAAATGAAAAGAAAACTCCAATACAAAATAAGAAAAAGAACTAAATAGGACAGTTATTTAGAAAGGGAGAAAGTAATGTGCATTAGGAAATATTTTCCAAAACGTAAAGTTATGTGTGGAAGTAGCCAAGGGCCCAAGTGTATCTCAAAAATACTCAAATCTATCTGTATAAATTGAGGATTTAATCAAACACTAACTCACAAAAAAAAGCATCTTAATTTAACCTCCAACATTAATATGGGAGCTAAAGTAATGGCTTTTCTTGAAATTTTTGTTCTCATAGTTCTCACAATGTCACCACAAGCTATTGTAATTTGTAGCCAGGGAACTTCCCAACATCTACCTTATGTTGTTTCTTCTCACTAAAACATTTAATTTCGTCTTGAATGCAATAACTTTTTATATAGAAAATATAAAATGTCTTCTCGAGCCTCTGAACGTGAAACGTCTAGCCCAGAGACGATGGAGAAGTCACAGATCAGCCATCCAGTCTTTTCCTATATTGAAGACCCTATTTGGCCCGGGCCCTCGTGTGGAGGTAAGCATTGCCGCAGCCCTCCGCACAGGCCCACTCCTTGAGCATTCAAGCCCGAACAAGGGAATTTAGCTATATAATTAATTAAATAAATTTCAAACATTTTATCCACACTTTAATGTTGATGATCATATCAATATATATGTCACTTATATTTTGGTGAGATGAAAATCGAACTTCTACTTTGTAATGATTGAGTGACATATTTTATAAATTTGTAGGTGATAAATATACGGACGTATCGCTTAGCTGAATCTCCTCACACCTTTTATAAGTTGTGAAAATAAGATTTAACAATTTATAAAATCCGAAACAATATTATTGCAACTCCATCTCGTATTTTTTGATCTAATAAACATCAATCACTTTAATAAAAGTAAACAAGATTTGGAAGATACATAAAATCAGATGGGCACATATATAATCAATATTCAACATAACGTCACATTTTGTGGCTGAATATATTGCCCTCAATTAGTTATCATAATTGCAAATTACATTCAAAATGGATTCATAATTGATCTCAAATCTTTATATTTATATAAAGGTGAATTATTTACTAGTACTATTAAGAATAAGAACCAATTTTGTATAGTGCTGCAAAATTAGTCATTTATTTTCTGTTGCCTTTCATTTTAGTTCTATGATATACAAATAAAAGTGAATGAAAATTATAAGAAAAATGAGTCCTATATCTATAATAAAATACTACTAATAAAATGTTTTACTAAATATTGTGTCAATTTATTAAAATTAGTAAAAATAAATGGGATTACAAATATGAAACATTACATTTAATTATGAACAATGAAATTAATTATCTATATGAAACATTTACATCGGGTAATTTACAATTTACCATTATATATTACATTTCACTTTTCAAAGTTGTACGGCTCCAATAATCAGCAGTTATTTTATAGCTGAAGCTACTGTGCTAACGTCGAAAGCAATTCTCTCTCTCAGTTCAATCAGAAATTCTGGGTTAGTATTTGCAAATTCTCACGAATCTCTCTCAGTCTTCAATCAGAAATTCTGGGTTAGTATTTGCAAATTCTCACGAATTTATGTATACACATTGAAGCTAAACTAGCTAAATACTAATATACGTACACGAAAATATAAAAATTCTCACATTTTGCTGTTGTTGCTTCGTTGTTTTGGCGTGTTTTGATCATCATATACAGTGTTCCCCTTTTTTGTAGGTGGTAGGGTTTTGGTGATGAGACAGCTATTTTGTTTTCCCGCTTCGTTCGAAAATGTCTTTCCATTTGAATTTTACTACAGTAGCTTCAGCACCTTTCAATAGTTTGATTGCATGGCATAGGGTTATGATATTTTGTATATGCTGCAGAATTGAGTGATAATGTTTCAATTTTATGATTTTTTGAGTGTTTCTTGCTTTGAGTCGATTGATTTTACTGTAAACATTTCCTCGTCATTTGAAATTTTGCTAATTCGTTGAGTTTTTGAGCTGGATCTTTTTGTGTTGTGTATGAGGCTGGCGCTTTACATGTAATATTTGTGCTGCTCGTTGAATGCACCGAAAGTGATGCTCATAGTGCTGATTATAAGATACAACTTCATAATAGTGTTGCTTTTGGTAACTGAGTGTGGCTTTGATTGATGATGGCGTAATTTTTGATATGATAGCAAAATTCTCTTGAAAAAAGCTCTGTGTTGCGAATTATCTAGGTGATAAGTTAATTCTACATACTTTAGATGAGAAAATTTACTGGTGGCATATTTCAAAGTCACGTCAGGATGTGATTAATTAGGCGCCGATGATGAAATTAGAAATGTGGGCGGCTAGTGTTGAGAGTTTGGTCAATGGTTGCACTCCACCTTCTCCTACTGCTCTTGAGTTTTCATTGTGTGAAAATTATGGTTGAAACAATGATTTGTGTGTTACGTATCACAAGCTGCATATGGCTGTGATCCATAGGAATGCTATCGTTAAACTTTCTATTTTGCGTTCTTAGATGATGCTTTTTCAAAAGATTTGTTGCTAAATTATAAATTTATAAAATGTTTGTCTGTTGAGCTTAATTAAAGGAACTTACCCTCTCTTCTCTGTTTCCTAAAAGTTACATGTCATGACTGGATTTGTAATGGGGGATCATTTCATGGAAGATACTCCAATGGGAGAAGGTGATTGTTGCACTTCAACTCATCCGCATTGAATAATTCTTTGTTTCGTTTGTTCCTATATATTGTCTCTCTCTCTCTCTATGTTTTCTTCCTTCTCTTTTTTTCCACTCAAATGAAACATATTTCCTTTCACATGCATCCATATTGATTAGATTATGAGATTAGAGAAGGACCCCACCCCCCCCCAAAAAAAAAGATCAATGGAAATTTGTACATTGCATGTTGTGAGTTAAGTTGGTGGATTTATGTTTTTTGTGCATGAGCTTTGATATTATGGCAGCTTTTACTCATCCACTCATGTAAATGCTTTGTGAATGAATAAATTTCTATGAAATTAAGCCTTAAATAGGCTTCTATATTTGACCTTTTTATGAAATGTTCTGCAGGTTGTTCCCAGACTCTTATTAAACTGACAAAGGATAAAAGAATTATAAGTTGTGCAGCATGTGTCAATCCACCCAGTCAAATGTAAGTCACCACTGCAACTGATGTATTGACATGTCCTTTAAGATTCTCAATGAGGCAACATACATCACACTCATGCTGTATATGATGCTGAGTGGAAGTTATTATACTATGGTTCGTCTTCACTGGACCTTGTATATAGCTCTTCTACATGCCCATGGTTTGTATTACTGTAGCTATTGACCATGGTACATTATGCTTATATTTCCACCCGATGGGTAATGTAGCTACGGGTTGAAGTAACCTACTCGCTGCTAGTATATATTTAAAAATCTGTCATTTACAATTTTGATTGGCTGATGAGTGATGATATTAAAATTAAGGTGACACATGAATTCTTACACGGACTAAAGGATAAAAGTAAATGTATAAGTTTTTATCAACCTCACTTGTTTGACTAATTGGGAGCTGAGTTGAAGTATGAGTAGAGAGAATCATACTCACATTAACTTGTGTTAGCTGTCATGAAGGCACATAAATGGCCTATATACATAATGGCCCAAGCATTTATGCTGTCCCAACAGAGCATGTATCACACATGACAAAAAAATATTTTTTCACGAAGTCTTGAAATTTTACCTGCATTAACATATCTGATAGTAGAAAATGGAACAACTATCAGTTGGATAAATAGAGTGCAAAATCCAAAACCATTTTTAGATTTATTAGTTGTCTTCTCTCAATTCACAATATATGAATGTGGACTGTGGATTTATGAACTTGTTAGTACTTAGTAGTTTGTCTTATGTATACATGCTCCCGCATAGATACTGATCATGTCAAAAGAGCCTGACATTCTAGTAATCTTTTTCCCTTTTGATTTCTAAGTTCTTCTTGTCACTTTTTTGTGCCTTTAATTTGGAAATCTAATTGCATTCTTTGGTTTATAAATCCAAGCCTTTTAAAAGTACATGAATGACAGGCCTGCAGTTTGGGACATAACTTCCATTGTCAGGAAAGACAAGGTCAGATTTCTATCTTCATTGCCTGGTTTTTCTATAACACCAGCCTGTGAAGATTCCCATCAGGAAAAAGAATGGGGGCAGTTCTTGGATTTCCTTCAGAAGCATAACAGGGTAATATACAATTGCAAGTATTCTGGAACTTTTTTTACTGAAGTAATGTTAGTCCCATGAGTAGAAGGTGACTGGAACTATTTGCTTTTCGTGTCTGGGACTTATAATGGACCTAGGTCTCAGTTGTTGTGTTTTTGGGGAAATGTAATGTTGTCATGTTTGCTAAATTTGAAGGTTGCTATATCAAACTTCGGATTGTTTGAACTCTACATACTACCTCCTCTTGAAGGCTCAAAATATGACCTTGCAACTGTTCGATTCAAAGGGAAAGCATCAAAAACATCTCCAGGTTTGGCATAACACACTTTTGAGATTTATCATCACTCTTGCATTCTAAACCCCCTAGTAAAAGGTGGTTCTTTGCTATTTTACTAATTATGCAAGTTAGGATCTAGAGAAGAAATATAATGTGTTGCTTTGATCTAAGAGCTTCATATCCCAAGTTTTCTAGAACCATTGACCCAAATCTTAAATGAATGATAATCAATGTATCCTATCAATATGTTGTAAGTTGTATTATACAACATAAAAATGGAAAATGGAAGATATAAACAAAAATTGAAATTATCTTAAATACAAGATAGAAAGGAAAATTGAAAATATCTTACTTACTTAGCAAGTTTCATCTTTAAAATTCCATAGATTATCAAGAATATTCCATAGAGGCCATGTTATCATTTTTCTTTACGTAATACTCCCTATGTCCTGTATTATTCGCACTTTTCTATTTCGGCTCATCCCAAACTACTTACACTATTTCTATTTTAAGTAAGAATTAAGGTATTTAATTATATATTAGAGTTGATTAAGTGTTCCTTTATTAAGTGATCTCTCATTACACTAACATACTAATTTAATTACACTAAAAAAACAATCCCAAATATACAACCTAAAACGAAAAGTGCGATGCGAGTAACATGGGACGGAAGGAGTATGTATGTAGGAGGTGATTGGTACTAAAAAAATGTACTAGCTAGGGGACATTTCCTATAATTGGTATGTGCACTGAATGAAGCATAAA